>NC_057794.1:554832121-554837134 GCF_018294505.1 Triticum aestivum | reverse complement strand
CCCCCCCCCTCACGGACAGCGATGACACAGTAGTAGACGTTCTGCGGTAACGATGCGGCATCAATATTACTAAATACTCGGAGCGCGATAAAATCATCGGTTTTTTTGCACGACGTGGGCACATGTGCTATAGGAACGATGGTATTTTTTAATAATTTTTAGTGATGGAGAAGTATCCAAAAAATTCCCTCTATGCGGATTGCCCTTCGCGCGTCTACGGCTGTGGCCGGCTGCCTCCGGGGGCTAGCATGCCGCCAAATCTTGCGTAGGCGGCCTCTCACAAGTCTGGAAGTGTTGTGGCAGTTGCAAACGCCAGGCACGCGTGTCCGGGGTGTGCCCCCCCTCATGGACGGCGCCGCCACCAGCACCTGGAGGGCGGAAACGGACGCGTCGGGTCTACACGGAGGGGATCTTGCTGTGGGTCTGGCCCGGATGTTGCTCCAAAGTGTTCCTATGGGCTGACCTAACACAACCAGGTGGGGAGGTCCACTGGTCAAAGCCCGTCCGTGCAAAGTCAAAGGGCTAGATCCCGTGGTCAAACGCTACAGGTTTAGGCGGGACGGGGGCACTGGGGGTAGCAATGCCACTGGAGCGTCGCACCGGGCCCTCATACATGCGGGGTGGTGTGGTGGCATGTCCGAAGAGGCGGGACGCGTCTCCGGGGCATGGCCCCCCCCTCACGGACGGCGATGACACGGTAGTAGACGTTCTGCGGTAACGATGCGACGTCAATATTACTAAATACTCAGAGTGCGATAAAATCATGAGTTTTTTTGCACGACGTGGGCACATGTGCTATAGGAACGATGGTATTTTTTTCATAAATTTTGGTTATGGAGAAGTATCTGAAAAATTCCCTCTATGCGGATTGCCCTTCGCGCGTCTACGGCTGTGGCCGGCGGCCTCCGGGGGCTAGCATGCCGCCAAATCTTGCGTAGGCGGCCTCTCACAAGTCTGGAAGTGTTGTGGCGGTTGCAAACGCCCGGCACGTGTGTCCGGGGTGTGCCCCGCCTCACGGACGGCGCCGCCGCCGGCACCTGGAGGGGGGAAACGGACGCGTCGGGTCTACACGAAGGGGATATTGCTGTGGGTCTGGCCCGGATGTTGCTCCAAAGTGTTCCTATCGGCTGACCTAACACAACCAGGTGGGGAGGTCCACTTGTCAAAACCCGTCCGTGCAAAGTCAAAGGGCTATATCCCGTGGTCAAACGCTATAGGTTTAGGCGGGATGGGGGCACTGGGGGGGGGGGTAGCAATGCCACCGGAGCATCGCACCGGGCCCTCATACATGCGGGGTGGTGTGGTGGCATGTCCGAAGAGGCGGGACGCGTCTCCGGGGCGTGCCCCCCCCGCTCACCGACGGTGATGACACGGTAGTAGACGTCCTGCGGTAACGATGCGGCGTCAATATTACTAAATACTCGGAGCGCGATAAAATCATGAGTTTTTTGCACGACGTTGGCACATGTGCTATAGGAACGATGGTATTTTTTCATAATTGTTGGTGATGGAGAAGTATCCGAAAAATTCCCTCTACGCGGATTGCCCTTCGCGCGTCTACGGCTGTGGCCGGCGGCTAGCATGCCGCCAAATCTTGCGTAGGCGGCCTCTCACAAGTCTGGAAGTGTTGTGGTGGTTGCAAACGCCCGGCACGCGTGTCCGGGGTGTGCCCCCCCTCACGGACAGCGCCGCCGCCGACACCTGGAAGGGGGAAACGGACGCGTCGGGTCTACACGGAGGGGATCTTGCGGTGGGTCTGGCCCGGATGTTGCTCCAAAGTGTTCCTATGGGCTGACCTAACACAACCGGGTGGGGAGGTCCACTGGTCAAAGCCCGTCCGTGCAAAGTCAAAGGGCTAGATCCCGTGGTCAAACGCTACAGGTTTAGGCGGGACGGGGGCACTGGGGGGGTAGCAATGCCACCGGAGCGTCGCACCGGGCCCTCATACATGCGGGGTGGTGTGGTGGCATGTCCGAAGAGGCGGGACGCGTCTCCGGGGCGTGGCCCCCCCCTCACGGACGGCGATGACACAGTAGTAGACGTTCTGTGGTAACGATGCGGCGTCAATATTACTAAATACTCGGAGCGCGATAAAATCATGAGTTTTTTTGCACGACGTTGGCACATGTGCTATAGGAACGATGGTATTTTTTCATAATTTTTGGTGATGGAGAAGTATCCGAAAAATTCCCTCTACGCGGATTGCCCTTCGCGCGTCTACGGCTGTGGCCGGCGGCTAGCATGCTGCCAAATCTTGCGTAGGCGGCCTCTCACAAGTCTGGAAGTGTTGTGGCGGTTGCAAACGCCCGGCACGCGTGTCCGGGGTGTGCCCCCCCTCACGGACGGCGCCGCCGCCGGCACCTGGAGGGGGGAAACGAACGCGTCGGGTCTACACGGAGGGGATCTTGCTGTGGGTCTGGCCCGGATGTTGCTCCAAAGTGTTCCTATGGGCTGACCTAACACAACCGGGTGGGGAGGTCCACTGGTCAAAGCCCGTCCGTGCAAAGTCAAAGGGCTAGATCCCGTGGTCAAACGCTACAGGTTTAGGCGGGACGGGGGCACTGGGGGGGTAGCAATGCCACCGGAGCGTCGCACCGGGCCCTCATACATGCGGGGTGGTGTGGTGGCATGTCCAAAGAGGCGGGACGCGTCTCCGGGGCGTGCCCCCCCCCTCACGGACGGCGATGACACGGTAGTAGACGTTCTGCGATAACGATGCAGCATCAATATTACTAAATACTCGGAGCGCGATAAAATCATGAGTTTTTTTGCATGACGTGGGCACATGTGCTATAGGAACGATGGTATTTTTTCATAATTTTTAGTGATGGAGAAGTATCCAAAAAATTCCCTCTATGCGGATTGCCCTTCGCGCGTCTACGGCTGTGGCCGGCGGCCTCCGGGGGCTAGCATGCCGCCAAATCTTGCGTAGGCGGCCTCTCACAAGTCTGGAAGTGTTGTGGCAGTTGCAAACGCCCGACACGCGTGTCCGGGGTGTGCCCCCCCTCACGGACGGCGCCGCCACCAGCACCTGGAGGGCGGAAACGGACGCGTCGGGTCTACACGGAGGGGATCTTGCTGTGGGTCTGGCCCGGATGTTGCTCCAAAGTGTTCCTATGGGCTGACCTAACACAACCGGGTGGGGAGGTCCACTGGTCAAAGCCCGTCCGTGCAAAGTCAAAGGGCTAGATCCCGTGGTCAAACGCTACAGGTTTAGGCGGGACGGGGGCACTGGGGGTAGCAATGCCACCGGAGCGTCGCACCGGGCCCTCATACATGCGGGGTGGTGTGGTGGCATGTCCGAAGAGGTGGGACGCGTCTCCGGGGCATGGCCCCCCCTCACGGACGGCGATGACACGGTAGTAGACGTTCTGCGGTAACGATGCGGCGTCAATATTACTAAATACTCAGAGTGCGATAAAATCATGAGTTTTTTTGCACGACGTGGGCACATGTGCTATTGGAACGATGGTATTTTTTCATAAATTTTGGTGATGGAGAAGTATCTGAAAAATTCCCTCTATGCGGATTGCCTTTCGCGCGTCTACGGCTGTGGCCGGCGGCCTCCGGGGGCTAGCATGCCGCCAAATCTTGCGTAGGCGGCCTCTCACAAGTCTGGAAGTGTTGTGGCGGTTGCAAACGCCCGACACGTGTGTCCGGGGTGTGCCCCCCCTCACGGACGGCGCCGCCGCCGGCACCTGTAGGGGGGAAACGGACGCGTCGGGTCTACACGGAGGGGATATTGCTGTGGGTCTGGCCCGGATGTTGCTCCAAAGTGTTCCTATGGGCTGACCTAACACAACCGGGTGGGGAGGTCCACTGGTCAAAGCCCGTCCGTGCAAAGTCAAAGGGCTAGATCCCGTGGTCAAACGCTATAGGTTTAGGCGGGACGGGGGCACTGGGGGGGGGGGTAGCAATGCCACCGGAGCGTCGCACCGGGCCCTCATACATGCGGGGTGGTGTGGTGGCATGTCCAAAGAGGCGGGACGCGTCTCCGGGGTGTGCCCCCCCCCCTCACGGACGGCGATGACACGGTAGTAGACGTTCTGCGGTAACGATGCGGCGTCAATATTACTAAATACTCGAAGCGCGATAAAATCTTGAGTTTTTTTGCACGACGTTGGCACATGTGCTATAGGAACGATGGTATTTTTTCATAATTTTTGGTGATGGAGAAGTATCCGAAAAATTCCCTCTACGCGGATTGCCCTTCGCGCGTCTACGGCTGTGGCCGGCGGCTAGCATGCCGCCAAATCTTGCGTAGGCGGCCTCTCACAAGTCTGGAAGTGTTGTGGCGGTTGCAAACGCCCGGCACGCGTGTCCGGGGTGTGCCCCCCTCACGGACGGCGCCGCCGCCGGCACCTGGAGGGGGGAAACGGACGCGTCGGGTCTACACGGAGGGGATCTTGCTGTGGGTCTGGCCCGGATGTTGCTCCAAAGTGTTCCTATGGGCTGACCTAACACAACCGGGTGGGGAGGTCCACTGGTCAAAGCCCGTCCATGCAAAGTCAAAGGGCTAGATCCCGTGGTCAAACGCTACAGGTTTAGGCGGGACGGGGGCACTGGGGGGTAGCAATGCCACTGGAGCGTTGCACCGGGCCCTCATACATGCGGGGTGGTGTGGTGGCATGTCCGAAGAGGCGGGACGCGTCTCCAGGGCGTGCCCCCCCCCCTCACGGACGGCGATGACACGGTAGTAGACGTTCTGCGGTAACGATGCGGCATCAATATTACTAAATACTCGGAGCGCGATAAAATCATGAGTTTTTTTGCATGACGTGGGCACATGTGCTATAGGAACGATGGTATTTTTTCATAATTTTTGGTGATGGAGAAGTATCCGAAAAATTCCCTCTATGCGGACTGCCCATCGCGCGTCTACGGCTGTGGCCGGCGGCCTCCGAAGGCTAGCATGCCGCCAAATCTTGCGTAGGCGGCCTCTCACAAGTCTGGAAGTGTTGTGACGGTTGCAAACGCCCGGCACGCGTGTCCGGGCTGTGCCCCCCCCCCCCC
>NC_057794.1:554772294-554832059 GCF_018294505.1 Triticum aestivum | reverse complement strand
CGGACGGCGCCGCCGCCGGCACCTGGAGGGGGGAAACGGACGCGTCGGGTCTACACGGAGGGGATCTTGCTGTGGGTCTGACCCGGATGTTGCTCCAAAGTGTTCCTATGGGCTGACCTAACACAACCGGGTGGGGAGGTCCACTGGTCAAAGCCCGTCCGTGCAAAGTCAAAGGGCTAGATCCCGTGGTCAAACGCTACAGGTTTAGGCGGGACGGGGGCACTGGGGGGTAGCAATGCCACCTGAGCGTCGCACCGGGCCCTCATACATGCGGGGTGGTGTGGTGGCATGTCCGAAGAGGCGGGACGCGTCTCCGGGGCGTGCCCCCCCCCTCACGGACGGCGATGACACGGTAGTAGACGTTCTGCGGTAACGATGCGGCATCAATATTACTAAATACTCGGAGCGCGATAAAATCATGAGTTTTTTTGCATGATGTGGGCACATGTGCTATAGGAACGATGGTATTTTTTCATAATTTTTGGTGATGGAGAAGTATCCGAAAAATTCCCTCTATGCGGACTGCCCATCGCGCGTCTACGGCTGTGGCCGGCGGCCTCCGGGGGCTAGCATGCCGCCAAATCTTGCGTAGGCGGCCTCTCACAAGTCTGGAAGTGTTGTGGCGGTTGCAAACGGCCGGCACGCGTGTCTGGGCTGTGCCCCCCCCCCTCACAGACGGCGCCGCCGCCGGCACCTGGAGGGGGGAAACGGACGCGTCGGGTCTACACGGAGGGGATCTTGCTGTGGGTCTGGCCCGGATGTTGCTCCAAAGTGTTCCTATGGGCTGACCTAACACAACCGGGTTGGGATGTCCACTGGTCAAAGCCCGTCCGTGCAAAGTCAAAGGGCTAGAACCCGTGGTCAAACGCTACAGGTTTAGGCGGGACGGGGGCACTTGGGGGGTAGCAATGCCACCGGAGCGTCGCACCGGGCCCTCATACATGCGGGGTGGTGTGGTGGCATGTCCGAAGAGGCGGGACGCGTCTCCGCGTCGTGCCCCCCCCTCACGGACGGCGATGACACGGTAGTAGACGTTCTGCGGTAACGATGCGGCATCAATATTACTAAATACTCGGAGCGCGATAAAATAATGAATTTTTTTGCATGACGTGGGCACATGTGCTATAGGAACGATGGTATTTTTTAATAATTTTTGGTGATGGAGAAGTATCCTAAAAATTCCCTCTATGGGGATTGCCCTTCGCGCGTCTACGGCTGTGGCCGGCGGCCTCCGGGGGCTAGCATGCCGCCAAATCTTGCGTAGGCGGCCTCTCACAAGTCTGGAAGTGTTGTGGCAGTTACAAACGCCCGGCACGTGTGTCCGGGGTGTGCCCCCCCTCACGGACAGCGTCGCCACCGGCACCTGGAGGGCGGAAACGGACGCGTCGGGTCTACACGGAGGGGATCTTGCTGTGGGTCTGGCCCGGATGTTGCTCAAAAGTGTTCCTATGGGCTGACCTAACACAACCGGGTGGGGAGGTCCACTGGTCAAAGCCCGTCCGTGCAAAGTCAAAGGGCTAGATCCCGTGGTCAAACGCAACAGGTTTAGGCGGGACGGGGGCACTGGGGGGTAGCAATGCCATCGGAGCGTCGCACCGGTCCCTCATACATGCGGGGTGGTGCGGTGGCATGTCCGAAGAGGCGGGACGCGTCTCCGGGGCGTGGCCCCCCCTCACGGACGGCGATGACACGGTAGTAGACGTTCTGCGGTAACGATGCGGCGTCAATATTACTAAATACTCGGAGCGCGATAAAATCATGAGTTTTTTTGCACGACGTGGGCACATGTGCTATAGGAACGATGGTATTTTTTCATAATTTTTGGTGATGGAGAAGTATCCGAAAAATTCCCTCTACGCGGATTGCCCTTCGCGCGTCTACGGCTGTGGCCGGCGGCCTCCGGGGGCTAGCATGCCGCCAAATCTTGCGTAGGCGGCCTCTCACAAGTCTGGAAGTGTTGTGGCGGTTGCAAACGCCTGGCACGCGTGACCGGGGTGTGCCCCCCTCACGGAAGGAGCCACCGCCGGCACCTGGAGGGGGGAAACGGACGCGTCGGGTCTACATGGAGGGGATCTTGCTGTGGGTCTGGCCCGGATGTTGCTCCAAAGTGTTCCTACGGGCTGACCTAACACAACCGGGTGGGGAGGTCCACTGGTCAAAGCCCGTCCATGCAAAGTCAAAGGGCTAGATCCCGTGGTCAAACACTACAGGTTTTTAGGCGGGACGGGGGCACTGGGGTAGCAATGCCACCGGAGCGTCGCACCGGGCCCTCAAACATGCGGGGTGGTGTGGTGGCATTTCCGAAGAGGGGGACGCGTCTCCGGGGCGTGGCCCCCCCTCACGGACGGCGATGACACAGTAGTAGACGTCCTGCGGTAACGATGCGGCGTCAATATTACTAAATACTCGGAGCGCGATAAAATCATGATTTTTTTTGCACGACGTGGGAACATGTGCTATAGGAACGAAGGTATTTTTTCATAATTTTTGGTGATGGAGAAGTATCCGAAAAATTCCCTCTACGCGGATTGCCCTTCGCGCGTCTACGGCTGTGGCCGACGGCCTCCGGGGGCTAGCATGCCGCCAAATCCTGCGTAGGCGGCCTCTCACAAGTCTGGAAGTGTTGTGGCGATTGCAAACGCCCGACACACGTGTCCGGGGTGTGTCCCCCTCACGGACGGCGCCGCCGCCGGCACCTGGAGGGGGGAAACGGACGCGTCTGGTCTACACGGAGGGGATTTTGCTGTGGGTCTGGCCCGGATGTTGCTCCAAACTGTTCCTATGGGCTGACCTAACACAACCGGGTGGGGAGGTCCACTGGTCAAAGCCCGTCCGTGCAAAGTCAAAGGGCTAGATCCCGTGGTCAAACGCTACAGGTTTAGGCGGGACGGGGGCACTGGGGGTAGCAATGCCACCGGAGTGTCGCACCGGGCCCTCATACATGCGGGGTGGTGTGGTGGCATGTCCGAAGAGGCGGGACGTGTCTCCGGGGCGTGGCCCCCCCTCACGGACGGCGATGACACGGTAGTAGACGTTCTGCGGTAACGATGCGGCGTCAATAATACTAAATACTCGGAGCGCGATAAAATCATGAGTTTTTTTTGCACGACGTGGGAACATGTGCTATAGGAACGATGGTATTTTTTCATAATTTTTGGTGATGGAGAAGTATCCTAAAAATTCCCTCTATGCGGATTGCCCTTCGTGCGTCTACGGCTGTGGCCGGCGGCCTCCGGGGGCTAGCATGCCGCCAAATCTTGTGTAGGCGGCCTCTCACAAGTCTGGAAGTGTTGTGGCGGTTGCAAACGCCCGGCACGCGTGTCCGGGGTGTGCCCTCCCTCACGGACGGCACCGCCGCTGGCACCTGGAGGGGGGAAACGGATGCGTCGGGTCTACACGGAGGGGATCTTGCTGTGGGTCTGGCCCGGATGTTGCTCCAAAGTGTTCCTATGGGCTGACCTAACACAACCGGGTGGGGAGGTCCACTTGTCAAAGCCCGTCCGTGTAAAGTCAAAGGGCTAGATCCCGTGGTCAAACGCTATAGGTTTAGGTGGGACGGGGGCATTGGAGGGGTAGCAATGCCACTAAAGCGTCGCACCGGACCCTCATACATGCGGGGTGGTGTGGTGGCATGTCCGAAGAGGCGGGACGTGTCTCCGGGGCGTGGCCCCCCCTCACGGACGGTGATGACACGGTAGTAGACGTTCTGCGGTAACGATGCGGCGTCAATAATACTAAATACTCGGGGCGCGATAAAATCATGAGTTTTTTTGCACGACGTGGGCACATGTGCTATAGGAACGATGGTATTTTTTCATAATTTTTGGTGATGGAGAAGTATCCGAAAAATTCCCTCTACGCGGATTGCCCTTCGCGCGTCTACGACTGTGGCCGGCGGGCTCCGGGGGCTAGCATGCCGCCAAATCTTGCGTAGGCGGCCTCTCACAAGTCTGGAAGTGTTGTGGCGGTTGCAAACGCCTGGCACGCGTGTCCGGGGTGTGCCCCCCTCACGGAAGGAGCCACCGCCGGCACCTGGAGGGGGGAAACGGACGCGTCGGGTCTACATGGAGGGGATCTTGCTGTGGGTCTGGCCCGGATGTTGCTCCAAAGTGTTCCTATGGGCTGACCTAACACAACCGGGTGGGGAGGTCCACTGGTCAAAGCCCGTCCATGCAAAGTCAAAGGGCTAGATCCCGTGGTCAAACACTACAGGTTTTTAGGCGGGACGGGGGCACTGGGGGTAGCAATGCCACCGGAGCGTCGCACCGGGCCCTCAAACATGCGGGGTGGTGTGGTGGCATGTCCGAAGAGGGGGACGCGTCTCCGCGGCGTGGCCCCCCCCCTCACGGACGACGATGACACGGTAGTAGACATTCTGCGGTAAAGATGCGGCGTCAGTATTACTAAATACTCGGAGCGCGATAAAATCATGAGTTTTTTTTTGCACGACGTGGGCACATGTGCTATAGGAACGATGGTATTTTTTCATAATTTTTGGTGATGGAGAAGTATCCGAAAAATTCCCTCTACGCGGATTGCCCTTCGCGCGTCTACGGCTATGGCCGGCGGCCTCCGGGGGCTAGCATGCCGCCAAATCCTGCGTAGGCGGCCTCTCACAAGTCTGGAAGTGTTGTGGCAATTGCAAACGCCCGACACACGTGTCCGGGGTGTGCCCCCCTCACGGACGGCGCCGCCGCCGGCACCTGGAGGGGGGAATCGGACGCGTCTGGTCTACACGGAGGGGATTTTGCTGTGGGTCTAGCCCAGATGTTGCTCCAAAGTGTTCCTATGGGCTGACCTAACACAACCGGGTGGGGAGGTCCACTGGTGAAAGCCCGTCCGTGCAAAGTCAAAGGGCTAGATCCCGTGGTCAAACGCTAGAGGTTTAGGCGGGACGGGGGCACTGGGGGGTAGCAATGCCACCGGAGCGTCGCACCGGGCCCTCATACATGCGGGGTGGTGTGGTGGCATGTCCGAAGAGGTGGGACGCGTCTCCGGGGCGTGCCCCCCCTCACGGACGGCGATGACACGGTAGTAGACGTTCTGTGGTAACGATGCGGCGTCAATATTACTAAATACTCCGAGCGCGATAAAATCATGAGTTTTTTTGCACGACGTGGGCACATGTGCTATAGGAATGATGGTATTTTTTCATATTTTTTGGTGATGGAGAAGTATCCTAAAAATTCCCTCTACGCGGATTGCCCTTCGTGTGTCTACGGCTGTGGCCGGCGGCCTCCGGGGGCTAGCATGCCGCCAAATCTTGCGTAGGCGGCCTCTCACAAGTCTGGAAGTGTTGTGGCGGTTGCAAACGCCCGGCACGCGTGTCCGGGGCGTGGCCCCCCCTCACGGACGGCGCCGCCGCCGGCACCTGGAGGGGGGAAACGGACGCGTCGGGTCTACACAGAGGGGATCTTGCTGTGGGTCTGGCCCGGATGTTGCTCCAAAGTGTTCCTATGGGCTGACCTAACACAACCGGGTGGGGAGGTCCACTGGTCAAAGCCCGTCCGTGCAAAGTCAAAGGGCTAGATCCCGTGGTCAAACGCTACAGGTTTAGGCGGGACGGGGGCACTGGGGGTAGCAATGCCACCGGAGCGTCGCACCGGGCCCTCATACATGCGGGGTGGTGTGGTGGCATGTCCTAAGAGGCGGGACGCATCTCCGAGGCGTGGCCCCCCCTCACGGACGGTGATGACACGGTAGTAGACGTTCTCGGTAACGATGCAGCGTCAATATTACTAAATACTCGGAGCGTGATAAAATCATGAGTTTTTTTGCACGACGTGGGCACATGTGCTATAGGAATGATGGTATTTTTTCATAATTTTTGGTGATGGAGAAGTATCCGAAAAATTCCCTCTATGCGGATTGCCCTTCGCGCGTCTACGGCTGTGGCCGGCGGCCTCCGGGGGCTAGCATGCCGCCAAATCTTGCGTAGGCGGCCTCTCACAAGTCTGGAAGTGTTGTGGCGGTTGCAAACGCCCGGCACGCGTATCCGGGGTGTGCCCCCCCTCACGGACGGCGCCGCCGCCGGCACCTGGAGGGGGGAAACGGACGCGTCGGGTCTACACGGAGGGGATCTCGCTGTGGGTCTGGCCTGGATGTTGCTCCAAAGTGTTCCTATGGGCTGGCCTAACACAACCGGGTGGGGATGTCCACTGGTCAAAGCCCGTCCGTGGAAAGTCAAAGGGCTAGATCCCGTGGTCAAACGCTACAGGTTTAGGCGGGACGGGGGCACTGGGGGGTAGCAATGCCACTAAAGCGTCGCACCGGGCCCTCATACATGCGGGGTGGTGTGGTGGCATGTCCGAAGAGGCGGGACGCGTCTCCGGGGCGTGGCGCCCCCTCACGGACGGCGATGACACGGTAGTAGACGTTCTGCGGTAACGATGCGGCGTCAATATTACTAAATACTCGGAGCACGATAAAATCATGATTTGTTTTGCACGACGTGGGAACATGTGCTATAGGAACAATGGAATTTTTTTCATAATTTTTGGTGATGGAGAAGTATCCGAAAAATTCCCTCTACGAGGATTGCCCTTCGCGCGTCTACGGCTGTGGCCGGCGGCTAGCATGCCGCCAAATCTTGGATAGGCGGCCTCTCACAAGTCTGGAAGTGTTGTGGCGGTTGCAAACGCCCGCCACGCGTGTCCGGGGTGTGCCCCCCTCACGGACGGCGCCGCCGCCGGCACCTGGAGGGGGGAAACGGACGCATCGGGTCTACACGGAGGGGATCTTCTTGTGGGTTTGGCCCGGATGTTGCTCCAAAGTGTTCCTATGGGCTGACCTAACACAACCGGGTGGGGAGGCCCACTGGTCAAAGCCCATCCGTGCAAAGTCAAAGGGCTAGATCCCGTGGTCAAACGCTACAGGTTTAGGCGGGACGGGGGCACTGGGGGTAGCAATGCCACCGGAGCGTCGCACCGGGCCCTCATACATGCGGGGTGGTGTGGTGGCATGTCTGAAGAGGCGGGACGCGTCTCCGGGGCGTGCCCCCCCCCCTCACGGACGGCGATGACACGGTAGTAGACGTTCTGCGGTAACGATGCGGCGTCAATATTACTAAATACTCAGAGCGCGATAAAATCATGAGTTTTTTTGCACGACGTGGGCACATGTGCTATAGGAACGATGGTATTTTTTCATAATTTTTGGTGATGGAGAAGTATCCTAAAAATTCCCTCTATGCGGATTGCCCTTCGTGCGTCTACGGCTGTGGCCGGCGGCCTCCGGGGGCTAGCATGCCGCCAAATCTTGCGTAGGCGGCCTCTAACAAGTCTGGAAGTGTTGTGGCGGTTGCAAACGCCCGCCACGCGTGTCCGGGGTGTGCCCTCCCTCACAGACGGCGCCGCCGCCGGCACCTGGATGGGGGAAACGGATGCGTCGGGTCTACACGGAGGGGATCTTGCTGTGGGTCTGGCCCGGATGTTGCTCCAAAGTGTTCCTATGGGCTGACCTAACACAACCGGGTGGGGAGGTCCACTTGTCAAAGCCCGTCCGTGTAAAGTCAAAGGGCTAGATCCCGTGGTCAAACGCTATAGGTTTAGGTGGGACGGGGGCATTGGAGGGGTAGCAATGCCACTAAAGCGTCGCACCGGACCCTCATACATGCGGGGTGGTGTGGTGGCATGTCCGAAGAGGCGGGACGTGTCTCCGGGGCGTGGCCCCCCCCTCACGGACGGCGATGACACGGTAGTAGACGTTCTGCGGTAACGATGCGGCGTCAATAATACTAAATACTCGGAGCGCGATAAAATCATGAGTTTTTTTGCACGACGTGGGCACATGTGCTATAGGAACGATGGTATTTTTTCATAATTTTTGGTGATGGAGAAGTATCCGAAAAATTCCCTCTACGCGGATTGCCCTTCGCACGTCTACGACTGTGGCCGGCGGGCTCCGCGGGCTAGCATGCCGCCAAATCTTGCGTAGGCGGCCTCTCACAAGTCTGGAAGTGTTGTGGCGGTTGCAAACGCCTGGCACGCGTGTCCGGGGTGTGCCCCCCTCACGGAAGGAGCCACCGCCGGCACCTGGAGGGGGGAAACGGACGCGTCGGGTCTACATGGAGGGGATCTTGCTGTGGGTCTGGCCCGGATGTTGCTCCAAAGTGTTCCTACGGGCTGACCTAACACAACCGGGTGGGGAGGTCCACTGGTCAAAGCCCGTCCATGCAAAGTCAAAGGGCTAGATCCCGTGGTCAAACACTACAGGTTTTTAGGCGGGACGGGGGCACTGGGGGTAGCAATGCCACCGGAGCGTCGCACCGGGCCCTCAAACATGCGGGGTGGTGTGGTGGCATGTCCGAAGAGGGGGACGCGTCTCCGCGGCGTGGCCCCCCCTCACGGACGACGATGACACGGTAGTAGACATTCTGCGGTAAAGATGCGGCGTCAGTATTACTAAATACTCGGAGCGCGATAAAATCATGAGTTTTTTTGCACGACGTGGGCACATGTGCTATAGGAACGAAGGTATTTTTTCATAATTTTTGGTGATGGAGAAATATCCGAAAAATTCCCTCTACGCGGATTGCCCTTCGCGCGTCTACGGCTGTGGCCGACGGCCTCCGGGGGCTAGCATGCCGCCAAATCCTGCGTAGGCGGCCTCTCACAAGTCTGGAAGTGTTGTGGCGATTGCAAACGCCCGACACACGTGTCCGGGGTGTGTCCCCCTCACGGACGGCGCCGCCGCCGGCACCTGGAGGGGGGAACGGACGCGTCTGGTCTACACGGAGGGGATTTTGCTGTGGGTCTGGCCCGGATGTTGCTCCAAACTGTTCCTATGGGCTGACCTAACACAACCGGGTGGGGAGGTCCACTGGTCAAAGCCCGTCCGTGCAAAGTCAAAGAGCTAGATCCCGTGGTCAAACGCTACAGGTTTAGGCGGGACGGGGGCACTGGGGGTAGCAATGCCACCGGAGCGTCGCACCGGGCCCTCATACATGCGGGGTGGTGTGGTGGCATGTCCGAAGAGGCGGGACGTGTCTCCGGGGCGTGGCCCCCCCTCACGGACGGCGATGACATGGTAGTAGACGTTCTGCGGTAACGATGCGGCGTCAATAATACTAAATACTCGGAGCGCGATAAAATCATGAGTTTTTTTGCATGACGTGGGCACATGTGCTATAGGAACGATGGTATTTTTTCATAATTTTTGGTGATGGAGAAGTATCCTAAAAATTCCCTCTATGCGGATTGCCCTTCGTGCGTCTACGGCTGTGGCCGGCGGCCTCCGGGGGCTAGCATGCCGCCAAATCTTGTGTAGGCGGCCTCTCACAAGTCTGGAAGTGTTGTGGCGGTTGCAAACGCCCGGCACGCGTGTCCGGGGTGTGCCCTCCCTCACGGACGGCACCGCCGCCGGCACCTGGAGGGGGGAAACGGATGTGTCGGGTCTACACGGAGGGGATCTTGCTGTGGGTCTGGCCCGGATGTTGCTCCAAAGTGTTCCTATGGGCTGACCTAACACAACCGGGTGGGGAGGTCCACTTGTCAAAGCCCGTCCGTGTAAAGTCAAAGGGCTAGATCCCGTGGTCAAACGCTATAGGTTTAGGTGGGACGGGGGCATTGGAGGGGTAGCAATGCCACTAAAGCGTCGCACCGGACCCTCATACATGCGGGGTGGTGTGGTGGCATGTACGAAGAGGCGGGACGTGTCTCCGGGGCGTGGCCCCCCCTCACGGACGGCGATGACACGGTAGTAGACGTTCTGCGGTAACGATGCGGCGTCAATAATACTAAATACTCGGGGCGCGATAAAATCATGAGTTTTTTTGCACGACGTGGGCACATGTGCTATAGGAACGATGGTATTTTTTCATAATTTTTGGTGATGGAGAAGTATCCGAAAAATTCCCTCTACGCGGATTGCCCTTCGCGCGTCTACGACTGTGGCCGGCGGGCTCCGGGGGCTAGCATGCCGCCAAATCTTGCGTAGGCGGCCTCTCACAAGTCTGGAAGTGTTGTGGCGGTTGCAAACGCCTGGCACGCGTGTCCGGGGTGTGCCCCCCTCACGGAAGGAGCCACCGCCGGCACCTGGAGGGGGGAAACGGACGCGTCGGGTCTACATGGAGGGGATCTTGCTGTGGGTCTGGCCCGGATGTTGCTCCAAAGTGTTCCTATGGGCTGACCTAACACAACCGGGTGGGGAGGTCCACTGGTCAAAGCCCGTCCATGCAAAGTCAAAGGGCTAGATCCCGTGGTCAAACACTACAGGTTTTTAGGCGGGACGGGGGCACTGGGGGTAGCAATGCCACCGGAGCGTCGCACCGGGCCCTCAAACATGCGGGGTGGTGTGGTGGCATGTCCGAAGAGGGGGACGCGTCTCCGCGGCGTGGCCCCCCCCTCACGGACGACGATGACACGGTAGTAGACATTCTGCGGTAAAGATGCGGCGTCAGTATTACTAAATACTCGGAGCGCGATAAAATCATGAGTTTTTTTGCACGACGTGGGCACATGTGCTATAGGAACGAAGGTATTTTTTCATAATTTTTGGTGATGGATAAGTATCCGAAAAATTCCCTCTACGCGGATTGCCCTTCGCGCGTCTACGGCTGTGGCCGACGGCCTCCGGGGGCTAGCATGCCGCCAAATCCTGCGTAGGCGGCCTCTCACAAGTCTGGAAGTGTTGTGGCGATTGCAAACGCCCGACACACGTGTCCGGGGTGTGTCCCCCTCACGGACGGCGCCGCCGCCGGCACCTGGAGGGGGGAAACGGACGCGTCTGGTCTACACGGAGGGGATTTTGCTGTGGGTCTGGCCTGGATGTTGCTCCAAACTGTTCCTATGGGCTGACCTAACACAACCGGGTGGGGAGGTCCACTGGTCAAAGCCCGTCCGTGCAAAGTCAAAGGGCTAGATCCCGTGGTCAAACGCTACAGGTTTAGGCGGGACGGGGGCACTGGGGGTAGCAATGCCACTAAAGCGTCGCACCGGACCCTCATACATGCGGGGTGGTGTGGTGGCATGTCCGAAGAGGCGGGACGTGTCTCCGGGGTGTGGCCCCCCCTCACGGACGGCGATGACACGGTAGTAGACGTTCTACGGTAACGATGCGGCGTCAATAATACTAAATACTCGGAGCGCGATAAAATCATGAGTTTTTTTGCACGACGTGGGCACATGTGCTATAGGAACGATGGTATTTTTTCATAATTTTTGGTGATGGAGAAGTATCCGAAAAATTACCTCTACGCGGATTGCCCTTCGCGCGTCTACGACTGTGGCCGGCGGCCTCCGGGGGCTAGCATGCCGCCAAATCTTGCGTAGGCGGCCTCTCACAAGTCTGGAAGTGTTGTGGCGGTTGCAAACGCCCGGCACGCGTGTCCGGGGTGTGCCCCCCCTCACGGACGGCGCCGCCGCTGGCACCTGGAGGGGGGAAATGGACGCGTCGGGTCTACACGGAGGGGATCCTACTGTGGGTCTGGCCCGGATGTTGCTCCAAAGTTTTCCTATGGGCTGACCTAACACAACCAGGTGGGGAGGTCCACTGGTCAAAGCCCGCCCGTGCAAAGTCAAAGGGCTAGATCCCGTGGTCAAACACTACAGGTTTAGGCGGGATGGGGGCACTGGGGGTAGCAATGCCACCGGAATGTCGCACCGGGCCCTCATACATACGGGATGGTGTCGTGGCATGTCCGAAGAGGCGGGACGCGTCTCCGGGGCGTGGCCCCCCCCTCACGGACGGCGATGACACAGTAGTATTCGTTCTGCGATATCGATGCGGCGTCAATATTACTAAATACTCGGAGCGTGTTAAAATCATTATTTTTTTTGCACGACGTGGGCACATGTGCTATAGGAACGATGGTATTTTTTTCATAATTTTTGGTGATGGAGAAGTATCCGAAAAATTCCCTCTACGCGGATTGCCCTTCGCGCGTCTACGGCTGTTGCCGGCGGCCTCCGGGGGCTAGCATGCCGCCAAATCTTGCATAGGCGGCCTCTCACAAGTCTGGAAGTGTTGTGGCGGTTGCAAACGCCCGGCACGCGTGTCCGGGGTGTGCCCCCCTCACGGAAAGCGCCGCCGCCGGCACCTGGAGGGGAGAAACAGACGCGTCGGGTCTACATGCAGGGGATCTTGCTATCGGTCTGGCCCGGATGTTGCTCCAAAGTGTTCCTATGGGCTGACCTAACACAACCGGGTGGGGAGGTCCACTGGTCAAAGCCCGTCTGTGCAAAGTCAAAGGGCTAGATCTCGTGGTCAAACGCTATAGGTTTAGGCGGGACGGGGGCACTGGGGGTAGCAATGCCACCGAAGTGTCGCACCGGGCCCTCATACATGCAGGGTGGTGTGGTGGCATGTCCGAAGAGGTGGGACGCGTCTCTGAGGCGTGCCCCCCCCCTCACGGACGGCGATGACACGGTAGTAGACATTCTGCGGTAACGATGCGGCGTCAATATTACTAAATACTCGGAGCGCGATAAAATCATGAGTTTTTTTTTGCATGACATGGGCACATGTGCTATAGGAACGATGGTATTTTTTCATAATTTTTGGTGATGGAGAAGTATCCGAAAAATTCCCTCTACGCGGATTGCCCTTCGCGCGTCTACGGCTATGGCCGGCGGCCTCCGGGGGCTAGCATGCCGCCAAATCCTGCGTAGGCGGCCTCTCACAAGTCTGGAAGTGTTGTGGCAATTGCAAACGCCCGACACACGTGTCCGGGGTGTGCCCCCCTCACGGACGGCGCCGCCGCCGGCACCTGGAGCGGGGAATCGGACGCGTCTGGTCTACACGGAGGGGATTTTGCTGTGGGTCTGGCCCAGATGTTGCTCCAAAGTGTTCCTATGGGCTGACCTAACACAACTGGGTGGGGAGGTCCACTGGTGAAAGCCCGTCCGTGCAAAGTCAAAGGGCTAGATCCCGTGGTCAAACGCTAGAGGTTTAGGCGGGACGGGGGCACTGGGGGGTAGCAATGCCACCGGAGCGTCGAACCGGGCCCTCATACATGCGGGGTGGTGTGGTGGCATGTCCAAAGAGGCGGGACGCGTCTCCGGGGCGTGGCCCCCCCTCACGGACGGCGATGACACGGTAGTAGACGTTCTGCGGTAACGATGCGGCGTCAATATTACTAAATACTCGGAGCGCGATAAAATCATGATTTTTTTTGCACGACGTGGGAACATGTGCTATAGGAACAATGGTATTTTTTTCATAATTTTTGGTGATGGAGAAGTATCCAAAAAATTCCCTCTACGTGGATTGCCCTTCGCGCGTCTACGGCTGTGGCCGGCGGCTAGCATGCCGCCAAAGCTTGCATAGGCGGCCTCTCACAAGTCTGGATGTGTTGTGGCGGTTGCAAACGCATGGCACGTGTGTCCGGGGTGTGCCCCCCTCATGGACGGCGCCGCCGCCGGCACCTGGAGGGGGGAAACGGACGCATCGGGTCTACACGGAGGGGATCTTGCTGTGGGTTTGGCCCGGATGTTGCTCCAAAGTGTTCCTATGGGCTGACCTAACACAACCGGGTGGGGAGGCCCACTGGTCAAAGCCCATCCATGCAAAGTCAAAGGGCTAGATCCCGTGGTCAAACGCTACAGGTTTAGGTGGGACGGGGGCACTGGGGGTAGCTGTTGGGGAACGTAGGAGAAATTCAAAATTTTCCTACGTGTCACCAAGATCTATCTATGGAGAGACCAGCAACGAGTAGAAAGAGAGTGCATCTACATACCCTTGTAGATCGCTAAGCGGAAGCGTTCAAGTGAACGGGGTTGATGGAGTCGTACTCGTCGTGATTCAAATCACCGATGATCAAGTGCCGAACGCACGGCACCTCCGCGTTCAACACACATACAGCCCGGTGACGTCTCCCAAGCCTTGATCCAGCAAGGAGAGAGGGAGAGGTTGAGGAAGACTCCATCCAGTAGCAGCACAACAGCGTGGTGGTGGTGGAGGAGCGTGGCAATCCTGCAGGGCTTCGCCAAGCACCACGGGAGAGGAGGAGTACTTGTGAGAGGGGGAGGGCTGCACCAGAACTTCGTGTATAGCTCCCATGCGCCTCCCCACTATATATAGGGGTGGAGGGGCTGGTTTCTTGCCCTCCAAGTCCATTGGGGCGTTGGCCAAGGTGGGAGGAAAGAAATCTCATTATTTCCTTCCCCACCGATTGTTATCCCCCCTTTTTAGGGATCTTGATCTTATCCCTTCGGGATATGATCTTATTCCTTCTAAGGGGGGATCTTGGTGCGCCTTGACCAGGGGTGTGGGGCCTTGCCCCCACTACCCACGTCCATGTGGGTCCCCCCATGCAGGTGGGCCCCACTCCGGAACCTTCTAGAACCTTCCCGGTACAATACCGAAAAATCCCGAACATTTTCCGGTGGCCAAAATAGGACTTCCCATATATAAATCTTTACATCCGGACCATTCCGGAACTCCTCATGACGTCCGGGATCTCATCCGGGACTCCGAACAACATTCGGTAACCACATACAAACTTCCTTTATAACCCTAGCGTCATCGAACCTTAAGTGTGTAGACCCTACGGGTTCGGGAGACATGTAGACATGACCGAGACGTTCTCCGGTCAATAACCAACAGCGGGATCTGGATACCCATGATGGCTCCCACATGTTCCACGATGATCTCATCGGATGAACCACGATGTCAAGGACTTAATCAATCCCGTATTCAATTCCCTTTGTCTATCGGTATGTTACTTGCCCGAGATTCGATCGTCGGTATCCAATACCTTGTTCAATCTCGTTACCGGCAAGTCACTTTACTCGTTCCGTAACACATCATCCCGTGATCAACTCCTTGGTCACATTGCGCATATGATGATGTCCTACCGAGTGGGCCCAGAGATACCTCTCCGTTTACACGGAGTGACAAATCCCAGTCTCGATCCGCATAAAACAATAGATACTTTCGGAGATACCTGTAGTGCACCTTTACAGTCACCCAGTTACGTTGTGACGTTTGATACACCCAAAGCACTCCTACGGTATCCAGGAGTTACACGCTCTCATGGTCGAAGGAAGAGATACTTGACATTGGCAAAGCTCTAGCAAATGAACTACACGATCTTTTGTGCTAGTCTTAGGATTGGGTCTTGTCCATCACATCATTCTCCTAATGATGTGATCCCGTCATCAACGACATCCAATGTCCATAGCCAGGAAACCATGACTATCTGTTGATCACAACGAGCTAGTCAACTAGAGGCTCACTAGGGACATATTGTGGTCTATGTATTCACACGTGTATTACGATTTCCGGATAATACAGTTATAGCATGAATAAAAGACAATTATCATGAACAAGGAAATATAATAATAATACTTTTATTATTGCCTCTAGGGCATATTTCCAACAGTCTCCCACTTGCACTAGAGTCAATAATCTAGTTCACATCGCCATGTGATTAACACTCACAGGTCACATCGCCATGTGACTAATACCCAAGAGTTTACTAGAGTCAGTAGTCTAGTTCACATTACTATGTGATTAACACTCAATGAGTTTTATGTTTGATCATGTTGCTTGTGAGAGAGGTTTTAGTCAACGGGTCTGAACCTTTCAGATCCGTGTGTGCTTTACAAATCTCTATGTCATCTCCTAGATGCAGCTACCACGCTCTATTTGGAGCTATTCCAAACAACTGTTCTACTTGGAGCTATTCTAAATTATTGCTCCATTATATGTATCCGGTCTCTCTACTCAGAGCTATCCGGATAGGTGTCAAGCTTGCATCGTCGTAACCTTTACGACAAACTCTTTTACCACCTCCATAATCGAGAAAATTCCTTAGTCCACTAGTTACTAAGGATAACTTTGACCGCTGTCCTGTGAGCCATTCTTGGATCACTCTTGTACCCCTTGACTGACTCATGGCAAGGCACACTTCAGGTGCGGTACACAGCATAGCATACTGAAGAGCCTACGTCTTAAGCCTAGGGGACGACCTTCGTCCTTTCTCTCTATTCTGCCGTGGTCGAGCTTTAAGTCTTAACTTCGTACCTTACAACTCAGGCAAGAACTCCTTCTTTGACTGGTCCATCTTGAACACCTTCAAGATCATGTCAAGGTATGTGCTCATTTGAAAGTATTATTAAGCATTTTGATCTATCCTTATAGATCTTGATGCTCAATGTTCAAGTAGCTTAATCCAGGCTTTCCATTGAAAAACACTTTCAAAATAACCCTATATGCTTTCCAGAAATTCTACGTCATTTCTGATCAACAATATGTCAACAACATATACTCATCAGAAATTCTATAGTGCTCCCACTCACTTCTTTGGAAATACAAGTTTCTCATAAACTTTGTACAAACCCAAAAATTTTGATCATCATCAAAGCATACATTCCAACTCCGAGATGCTCACTCCAGTCCTTAGAAGGATTGTTGGAGCTTTGCATACTTATTAGCATCTTTCGGGATTGACAAAACCTTCCGGTTGTATCACATACAACCTTTCCTCATTAAAATCGTCGAGGAAACAATGTTTTGACATCCTATCTGCAAGATTTCATAAATAATGCAGTAATCGCTAATATAATTCCAACAGACTCTTAGCATCGCTACGAGTGAGAAAATCTCATCGTAGTCAACTCCTTGAACTTGTCGGAAAACATCTTAACGACAAGTCGAGCTTTCTTAATGGTGACATTTACCATCATTGTCCGTCTTCCTTTTGAAATCCATCTGTACTCATTAGCCTTACGACCATCAAGCCGTTCTGCCAAAGTCTACACTTTGTTTTCATACATGGATCCTCTCTCGGATTTTATGGCCTCAAGCCATTTATCGGAATCCGGGCCCACCATCGCTTCTCCACAGCTCGTAGGTTCATTGTTGTCTAGCAACATGACCTTCAAGACAGGATTACGTACCACTCTGAAGTAGTACGCATCCTTGTCATCCTACGAGGTTTGGGAGTGACTTGATCCGAAGTTTCATGATCAATATCATAAGCTTCCACTTCAACTGGTGTAGGTGCCACAGGAACAACTCCCTGTGCCCTGTCACACACTAGTTGAAGAGACGGTTCAATAACCTCATCAAGTCTCCACCATCCTCCCACTCAATTCTTTCGAGAGAAACTTTTCCTCGAGAAAGGACCCGATTCTAGAAACAATCCATATTGCTTTCGGATCTGAATTAGGAGGTATACCCAACTATTTTGGGTTTCCTATGAAGATGCATTTTATCCGCTTTGGGTTCGAGCTTATCAACCTGAAACTTTTTCATATAAGCGTCGCAGCCCCAAACTTTTAAGAAACGACAACTTAGGTTTCTCTAAACCATAATTCATACGGTGTCATCTCATCGGAATTACGTGGTGCCCTATTTAAAGTGAATGTGGTTGTCTCTAATGCCTAACCCATGAACGATAGTGGTAATTCGATAAGAGACATCATGGTACACACCATATCCAATAGGGTGCAACTATGATGTTCGGACACACCATCACATTATGGTGTTCCAGGCGGTATTAATTGCGAAACAATTTCCACAATGTCTTAATTGTGTGCCAAAACTCGTAACTCAGATATTCATCTCTATGATCATATCATAGACATTTTATCCTCTTGTCACAATGATCTGCTACTTCACTCTGAAATTACTTGAACCATTCAATAATTCAAACTTGTGTTTCATCAAGTAAATATACTCAACATTTACTCAAATCATCTGTGAAGTAAGAACATAATGATATTCATTGCATGCCTCGGCACTCATTCGACTGCACACATCAAAATGTGTTACTTCCAACAAGTTGCTATCTTGTTCCATCTTACTGAAAATGAGGCTTTTCAGTCATCTTGCCCATGTGGTATGATTTGCATATCTCAAGTGATTCAAAATCAAGTGAGTCCGAATGATCCATTTGCATGGAGTTTCTTCATGCATATACACCAATAGACATGGTTCGCATGTCTCAAACTTTTCAAAAACGAGTGAGTCCAAAGATCCATCAACATGGAGCTTCTTCATGCGTTTTATACCATTATGACTTACATGGCAGTGCCACAAGTAAGTGGTACTATCATTACTATCTTATATCTTTTGGCATGAAAATGTGTATCACTACGACCGAGATTCAATAAACCATTCCTTTAGGTGCAAGACCATTGAAGGTATTATTCAAAAATAGAGTAACCGTTATTCTCCTTAAATGAATAACCGTATTGCGATAGACATAATCCAATCATGTCTATGCTCAACACAAACACCAATCTCGGTGGTAGAGGGAGCGTGCGATGCTTGATCATATCAACCTTGGAAACACTTCCAACATATATCGTCAGCTCACCTTTAGCTAGTCTCCGTTTATTCCGTAGCTTTTATTTCAAGTTACTAACACTTAGCAACCGAACCGGTATCCAATACCCTGGTGCTACTAGGAGTACTAGTAAAGTACACATTAACATAATGTATATCCAATATACTTCTATCGACCTTGCCAGCCTTCTCATCTACCAAGTATCTAGGGTAATGCTGCTCCAGTGGTTGTTCCCCTTATTACAGAAGCACTTAGTCTCGGGTTTGGGTTCAACCTTGGGTTTCTTCACTAGAGCAGCAGATGAATTGTTGTTTCATGAAGTATCCCTTTGTTCCCTTGCCCTTCTTGAAACTAGTGGTTTCACCAACCATCAACAATTGATGCTCCTTCTTGATTTCTACTTTCGCGGTGTCAAACATCATGAATATTTCAAGGATCATCATATCTATCCCTGATATGTTATAGTTAATCACGAAGCTCTAGCAGCTTGGTGGCAATGACTTTGGGGAAACATCACTATCTCATCTGGAGGATCAACTCCCACTCGATTCAAGTGATTGTTGTGCTCAGACAATCTGAGCACAAGCTCAACGATTGAGCTTTTCTCCCTTAGTTTGCAGGCTAAGAAAATCGTCGGAGGTCTTATACCTCTTGACGTGGGCACGAGCCTGAAATCCCAATTTCAGCCCTCGAAACATCTCATATGTTCCGCGACGTTTCGAAAACGTCTTTGGTGCCTCTACTTAAACCATTTAATTGAACTATCACGTAGTTATCAAAACGTGTATGTCCGATGTTCGCAACATCGACAAACGACGTTGGGGTTCAGCACACTGAGCGGTGCATTAAGGACATAAGCTTTCTACTGATCGCATAATCGCTACTATCAACTTTCAACTATATTTTCTCTAGGAACATATCTAAACAGTGGAACTAAAGCGCGAGCTTACGACATAATTTGCAAAAGGTCTTTTGACTATGTTCAGGATAATTAAGTTCATCTTATGAACTCCCACTTAGATAGACATCCCTCTGGTCATCTAAGTGATGACATGATCCGAGTCAACTAGGCCGTGTCCGATCATCACGTGAGACGGACTAGTCATCATCGGTGAACATCTTCATGTTGATCGTATCTACCATACGACTCATGCTCGACCTTTCGGTCTCCGTGTTCCGAGGCCATGTCTGCACATGCTAGGCTCGTCAAGTTAACCCTAAGTGTTTTCGCTGTGTAAAACTGTCTTACACCCGTTGTATGTGAACGTAAGAATCCATCACACCCGATCATCACGTGGTGCTTAGAAGCGACGAACTGTAGCAACGGTGCACAGTTAGGGGAGAACACTTCTTGAAATTTTGTAAGGGATCATCTTATTTACTACCGTCGTCCTAAGCAAACAAGATGCATAAACATGATAAACATCACATGCAATCAAATAGTGACATGATATGGCCAATATCATTTTGCTCCTTTTGATCTTCATCTTCGGGGCTCCATGATCATCATCGTCACCGGCATGACACCGTGATCTCCATCATCATGATCTCCATCATCGTGTCTTCATGAAGTTGTCACGCCAACGACTACTTCTACTTCTATGGCTAACGTGTTTAGCAATAAAGTAAAGTAATTTACATGGCGTTCTTCAATGACACGCAGGTCATACAATAAATAAAGACAACTCCTATGGCTCCTGCCGGTTGTCATACTCATCGACATGCAAGTCGTGAATCCTATTACAAGAACATGATCAATCTCATACATCACATATTATTCACCACATTCTTGTTGGCCATATCACATCACAAAGCATACCCTGCAAAAACAAGTTAGACGTCCTCTAATTGTTGTTGCATGTTTTACGTGGCTGCTATGGGTTTCTAGCAAGAACGTTTCTTACCTACGCAAAACCACAACGTGATATGCCAATTGCTATTTACCCTTCATAAGGACCCTTTTCATCGAATCCGTTCCGACTAAAGTGGGAGAGACTGGCACCCGCTAGCCACCTTATGCACCAAGTGCATGTCAATCGGTGGAACCTGTCTCACGTAAGAGTACGTGTAAGGTTGGTCCGGGCCGCTTCATCCCACAATACCGTCGAAACAAGATTGGACTAGTAACGGTAAGCATATTGAACAACATCAACGCCCACAACTACTTTGTGTTCTACTCATGCAAATAATCTACGCAATAGACCTAGCTCATGATGCCACTGTTGGGGAACGTAGCAGAAATTCAAAATTTTCCTACGTGTCACCAAGATCTATCTATGGAGAGACCAGCAACGAGTAGAAAGAGAGTGCATCTACATACCCTTGTAGATCGCTAAGCGGAAGCGTTCAAGTGAACGGGGTTGATGGAGTCGTACTCGTCGTGATTCAAATCACCGATGATCAAGTGCCGAACGCACGGCACCTCCGCGTTCAACACACATACAGCCCGGTGACGTCTCCCAAGCCTTGATCCAGCAAGGAGAGAGGGAGAGGTTGAGGAAGACTCCATCCAGCAGCAGCACAACGGCGTGGTGGTGGTGGAGGAGCGTGGCAATCCTGCAGGGCTTCGCCAAGCACCGCGGGAGAGGAGGAGTACTTGTGAGAGGGGGAGGGCTGCACCAGAACTTCGTGTATAGCTCCCATGCGCCTCCCCACTATATATAGGGGTGGAGGGGCTGGTTTCTTGCCCTCCAAGTCCATTGGGGCGTTGGCCAAGGTGGGAGGAAAGAAATCTCATTATTTCCTTCCCCACCGATTGTTATCCCCACTTTTTAGGGATCTTGATCTTATCCCTTCGGGATATGATCTTATTCCTTCTAATGGGGGATCTTGGTGTGCCTTGACCAGGGGTGTGGGGCCTTGCCCCCACTACCCACGTCCATGTGGGTCCCCCCATGCAGGTGGGCCCCACTCCGGAACCTTCTAGAACCTTCCCGGTACAATACCGAAAAATCCCGAACATTTTCCGGTGGCCAAAATAGGACTTCCCATATATAAATCTTTACCTCCGGACCATTCCGGAACTCCTCGTGACGTCTGGGATCTCATCCGGGACTCCGAACAACATTCGGTAACCACATACAAACTTCCTTTATAACCCTAGCATCATCGAACCTTAAGTGTGTAGACCCTACGGGTTCGGGAGACATGTAGACATGACCGAGACGTTCTCCGGTCAATAACCAACAGCGGGATCTGGATACCCATGATGGCTCCCACATGTTCCACGATGATCTCATCGGATGAACCACGATGTCAAGGACTTAATCAATCCCGTATTCAATTCCCTTTGTCTATCGGTATGTTACTTGCCCGAGATTCGATCGTCGGTATCCAATACCTTGTTCAATCTCGTTACCGGCAAGTCACTTTACTCGTTCCATAACACATCATCCCGTGATCAACTCCTTGGTCACATTGCGCATATGATGATGTCCTACCGAGTGGGCCTAGAGATACCTCTCCGTTTACACGGAGTGACAAATCCCAGTCTCGATCCGCATAAAACAATAGATACTTTCGGAGATACCTGTAGTGCACCTTTATAGTCACCCAGTTACGTTGTGACGTTTGATACACCCAAATCACTCCTTCGGTATCCAGGAGTTACACGCTCTCATGGTCGAAGGAAGAGATACTTGACATTGGCAAAGCTCTAGCAAATGAACTACACGATCTTTTGTGCTAGTCTTAGGATTGGGTCTTGTCCATCACATCATTCTCCTAATGATGTGATCCCGTTATCAACGACATCCAATGTCCATAGCCAGGAAACCATGACTATCTGTTGATCACAACGAGCTAGTCAACTAGAGGCTCACTAGGGACATATTGTGGTCTATGTATTCACACGTGTATTACGATTTCCGGATAATACAGTTATAGCATGAATAAAAGACAATTATCATGAACAAGGAAATATAATAATAATACTTTTATTATTGCCTCTAGGGCATATTTCCAACAGTAGCAATGCCACCGGAGCGTCGCACCGGGCCCTCATACATGCGGGGTGGTGTGGTGGCATGTTTGAAGAGGTGGGACGCGTCTCCGAGGCGTGCCCCCCCCCTCACGGACGGCGATGACACGGTAGTAGACGTTCTGCGGTAACGATGCGGCGTCAATATTACTAAATACTCGGAGCGCGATAAAATCATGAGTTTTTTTGCACGACGTGGGCACATGTGCTATAGGAACGATGGTATTTTTTCATAATTTTTGGTGATGGAGAAGTATCCTAAAAATTCCCTCTACGCGGATTGCCCTTCGTGCGTCTACGGCTGTGGTCGGCGGCCTCCGGGGGCTAGCATGCCGCCAAATCTTGCGTAGGCGGCCTCTCACAAGTCTGGAAGTGTTGTGGCGGTTGCAAACGCCCGGCACGCGTGTCCGGGGTGTGCCCTCCCTCACGGACGGCGCCGCTGCCGGCACCTGGAGGGGGGAAACGGACGCGTCGGGTCTACACGGAGGGGATCTTGCCGTGGGTCTGGCCCGGATGTTGCTCCAAAGTGTTCCTATGGGCTGACCTAACACAACCGGGTGGGGAGGTCCACTGGTCAAAGCCCGTCTGTGTAAAGTCAAAGGGCTAGATCCCGTGGTCAAACGCTATAGGTTTAGGCGGGACGGGGGCATTGGAGGGGTAGCAATGCCACTAAAGCGTCGCACCGGACCCTCATACATGCGGGGTGGTGTGGTGGCATGTCCGGAGAGGCGGGACGTGTCTCCGGGGCGTGGCCCCCCCTCACGGACGGCGATGACACGGTAGTAGACGTTCTGCGGTAACGATGCGGCGTCAATAATACTAAATACTCGGAGCGCGATAAAATCATGAGTTTTTTTGCACGACGTGGGCACATGTGCTATAGGAACGATGGTATTTTTTCATAATTTTTGGTGATGGAGAAGTATCCGAAAAATTCCCTCTACGCGGATTGCCCTTCGCGCGTCTACGACTGTGGCCGGCGGCCTCCGGGGGCTAGCATGCCGCCAAATCTTGCGTAGGCGGCCTCTCACAAGTCTGGAAGTGTTGTGGCGGTTGCAAACGCCCGGCACGCGTGTCCGGGGTGTGCCCCCCCTCACGGACGGCGCCGCCGCTGGCACCTGGAGGAGGGAAACGGACGCGTCGGGTCTACACGGAGGGGATCCTGCTGTGGGTCTGGCCCGGATGTTGCTCCAAAGTGTTCCTATGGGCTGACCTAACACAACCAAGTGGGGAGGTCCACTGGTCAAAGCCCGCCCGTGCAAAGTCAAAGGGCTAGATCTCGTGGTCAAACACTACAGGTTTAGGCGGGACGGGGGCACTGGGGGTAGCAATGCCACCGGAGTGTCGCACCGGGCCCTCATACATGTGGGGTGGTGTCGTGGCATGTCCGAAGAGGCAGGACGCGTCTCCGGGGCGTGCCCCCCCTCACGGACGGCGATGACACAGTAGTATTCGTTCTGCGATATCGATGCGGCGTCAATATTACTAAATACTCGAAGCACGTTAAAATCATGATTTTTTTGCACGGTGTGGGCACATGTGCTATAGGAACGATGGTATTTTTTTCATAATTTTTGGTGATGGAGAAGTATCCGAAAAATTCCCTCTACACGGATTGCCCTTCGCGCGTCTACGGCTGTGGCCGGCGGCCTCCGGGGGCTAGCATGCCGCCAAATCTTGCGTAGGCGGCCTCTCACAAGTCTGGAAGTGTTGTGGCGGTTGCAAACACCCGGCACGCGTGTCCGGGGTGTGCCCCCCTCACGGAAGGCGCCGCCGCCGGCACCTGGAGGGGGGAAACGGACGCGTCTGGTCTACACGGAGGGGATTTTGCTGTGGGTCTGGCCCGGATGTTGCTCCAAAGTGTTCCTATGGGCTGACCTAACACAACCGGGTGGGGAGGTCCACTGGTCAAAGCCCGTCCGTGCAAAGTCAAAGGGCTAGATCCCGTGGTCAAACGCTACAGGTTTAGGCCGGACGGGGGCACTGGGGGTAGCAATGCCACCGGAGCATCACACCGGGCCCTCATACATGCGGGGTGGTGTGGTGGCATGTCCGAAGAGGCGGGACGCGTCTCCGGGGCGTGGCCCCCCCTCACAGACGGCGATGACACGGTAGTAGACGTTCTGCGGTAACGATGCCGCGTCAATATTACTAAATACTCGGAGCGCGATAAAATCATGATTTTTGTTGCACGACGTGGGAACATGTGCTATAGGAACAATGGTATTTTTTTCATAATTTTTGGTGACGGAGAAGTATCCGAAAAATTCCCTCTACGCGGATTGCCCTTCGCGCGTCTACGGCTGTGGCCGGCGGCTAGCATGCCGCCAAATCTTGCATAGGCGGCCTCTCACAAGTCTGGAAGTGTTGTGGCGGTTGCAAACACCCGGCACGCGTATCCGGGGTGTGCCCCCCTCACGGACGGCGCCGCCGCCGGCACCTGGAGGGGGGAAACGGACGCATCGGGTCTACACGGAGGGGATCTTGCTGTGGGTTTGGCCCGGATGTTGCTCCAAAGTGTTCCTATGGGCTGACCTAACACAACCGGGTGGGGAGGCCCACTGGTCAAAGCCCATCCGTGCAAAGTCAAAGGGCTAGATCCCGTGGTCAAACGCTACAGGTTTAGGCGGGACGGGGGCACTGGGGGTAGCAATGCCACCGGAGCATTGCACCGGGCCCTCATACATGCAGGGTGGTGTGGTGGCATGTCTGAAGAGGCGGGACGCGTCTCCGGGGCGTGCCCCCCCCCTCACGGACGGCGATGACACGGTAGTAGACGTTCTGCGGTAACGATGCGGCGTCAATATTACTAAATACTCGGAGCGTGATAAAATCATGAGTTTTTTTGCACGATGTGGGCACATGTGCTATAGGAATGATGGTATTTTTTCATAATTTTTGGTGATGGAGAAGTATCCTAAAAATTCCCTCTACGCGGATTGCCCTTCGTGCGTCTACGGCTGTGGCCGGCAGCCTCCTGGGGCTAGCATGCCGCCAAATCTTGCGTAGGCAGCCTCTCACAAGTCTGGAAGTGTTGTGGCGGTTGCAAACGCCTGGCACGCGTGTCCGGGGTGTGCCCTCCCTCACGGACGGCGCCGCCGCCGGCACCTGGAGGGGGGAAACGGACGCGTCGGGTCTACACAGAGGGGATCTTGCTGTGGGTCTGGCCCGGATGTTGCTCCAAAGTGTTCCTATGGGCTGACCTAACACAACCGGGTGGGGAGGTCCACTGGTCAAAGCCCATCCGTGCAAAGTCAAAGGGCTAGATCCCGTGGTCAAACGCTATAGGTTTAGGTGGGACGGGGGCATTGGAGGGGTAGCAATGCCACTAAAGCGTCGCACCGGACCCTCATACATGCGGGGTGGTGTGGTGGCATGTCCGAAGAGGCGGGACGTGTCTCCGAGGCGTGGCCCCCCCTCACGGACGGCGATGACACGGTAGTAGACGTTCTGCGGTAACGATGCGGCGTCAATAATACTAAATACTCGGAGCGCGATAGAATCATGAGTTTTTTTGCACGACGTGGGCACATGTGCTATAGGAACGATGGTATTTTTTCATAATTTTTGGTGATGGAGAAGTATCCTAAAAATTCCCTCTACGCAGATTGCCCTTCGTGCGTCTACGGCTGTGGTCGGCGGCCTCCGAGGGCTAGCATGCCGCCAAATCTTGCGTAGGCGGCCTCTCACAAGTCTGGAAGTGTTGTGGCGGTTGCAAACGCCTGGCACGCGTGTCCGGGGTGCGCCCCCCCCTCACGGACGGCGCCGCCGCTGGCACCTAGAGGGGGGAAACGGACGCGTCGGGTCTACACGGAGGGGATCCTGCTGTGGGTCTGGCCTGGATGTTGCTCCAAAGTGTTCCTATGGGCTGACCTAACACAACCAGGTGGGGAGGTCCACTGGTCAAAGCCCGCCCGTGCAAAGTCAAAGGGCTAGATCCCGTGGTCAAACACTACAGGTTTAGGCGGGACGGGGGCACTGGGGGTAGCAATGCCACCGGAGTGTCGCACCGGGCCCTCATACATGTGGGGTGGTGTCGTGGCATGTCCTAAGAGGCGGGACGCGTCTCCGGGGTGTGGCCCCCCCTCACGGACGGCGATGACACAGTAGTATTCGTTCTGCGATAACGATGCGGCGTCAATATTACTAAATACTCGGAGCGCGTTAAAATCATGATTTTTTTTTGCACGACGTAGGCACATGTGCTATAGGAACGATGGTATTTTTTTCATAATTTTTGGTGATGGAGAAGTATCCGAAAAATTCCCTCTACGCGGATTGCCCTTCGCGCGTCTACGGCTGTGGCCGGCGGCCTCCTGGGGCTAGCATGCCGCCAAATCTTGCGTAGGCGGCCTCTCACAAGTCTGGAAGTGTTGTGGCGGTTGCAAACGCCCGGCACGCGTGTCCGGGGTGTGCCCCCCTCACGGAAGGCGCCGCCGCCGGCACCTGGAGGGGGGAAACGGACGCGACGGGTCTACATGGAGGGGATCTTGCTGTGGATCTGGCCCGGATGTTGCTCCAAAGTGTTCCTATGGGCTGACCTAACACAACCGGGTGGGGAGGTCCACTGGTCAAAGCCCGTCCGTGCAAAGTCAAAGGGCTAGATCTCGTGGTCAAACTCTATAGGTTTAGGCGGGACGGGGGCACTGGGGGGTAGCAATGCCACCGAAGCGTCACACCGGGCCCTCATACATGCAGGGTGGTGTGGTGGCATGTACGAAGAGGCGGGACGCATCTCTGAGGCGTGGCCCCCCTCACGGACGGCGATGACACGATAGTAGACGTTCTGCGGTAACGATGCGGCGTCAATATTACTAAATACTCGGAGCGCGATAAAATCATGAGTTTTTTTGCACGACGTGGGCACATGTGCTATAGGAACGATGGTATTTTTTCATAATTTTTGGTGATGGAGAAGTATCCGAAAAATTCCCTCTACGCGGATTGCCCTTCGCGCGTCTACGGCTGTGGCCGGCGGCCTCCGGGGGCTAGCATGCCGCCAAATCCTGAGTAGGCGGCCTCTCTCAAGTCTGGAAGTGTTGTGGCGATTGCAAACGCCCGACACACGTGTCCGGGGTGTGCCCCCCTCACGGACGGCGCCGCCGCCGGCACCTGGAGGGGGGAAACGGACGCGTCTGGTCTACACGGAGGGGATTTTGCTGTGGGTCTGGCCCGGACGTTGCTCCAAAGTGTTCCTATGGGCTAACCTAACACAACCGGGTGGGGAGGTCCACTGGTCAAAGCCCGTCCGTGCAAAGTCAAAGGGCTAGATCCCGTGGTCAAACGCTACAGGTTTAGGCGGGACGGGGGCACTGGGGGGTAGCAATGCCACAGGAGCGTCGCACCGGGCCCTCATACATGCGGGGTGGTGTGGTGGCATGTCTGAAGAGGCGGGACGCGTCTCCGGGGCGTGGCCCCCCCCTCACGGACGGCGATGACATGGTAGTAGACGTTCTGCGGTAACGATGCGGTGTCAATATTACTAAATACTCGGAGCGCGATAGAATCATGAGTTTTTTTGCACGACGTGGGCACATGTGCTATAGGAACGATGGTATTTTTTCATAATTTTTGGTGATGGAGAAGTATCCTAAAAATTTCCTCTACGCAGATTGCCCTTCGTGCGTCTACGGCTGTGGCCGGCGGCCTCCGGGGGCTAGCATGCCTCCAAATCTTGCGTAGGCGGCCTCTCATAAGTCTGGAAGTGTTGTGGCGGTTGCAAACGCCTGGCATGCATGTCCGGGGTGTGCCCTCCCTCACGGACGGCGCCGCCGCCGGCACCTGGACGGGGGAAACGGACGCGTCGGGTCTACACGGAGGGGATCTTGCTGTGGGTCTGGCCCGGATGTTGCTCCAAAGTGTTCCTATGGGCTGACCTAACACAACCGGGTGGGGAGGTCCACTGGTCAAAGCCCGTCCGTGTAAAGTCAAAGGGCTAGATCCCGTGGTCAAACGCTATAGGTTTAGGCGGGACGGGGGCATTGGAGGGGTAGCAATGCCACTAAAGCTTCGCACCGGACCCTCATACATGCGGGGTGGTGTGGTGGCATGTCCGAAGAGGCGGGACGTGTCTCCGGGGCGTGGCCCCCCCTCACGGACGGCGATGACACGGTAGTAGACGTTCTGCGGTAACGATGCGGCGTCAATAATACTAAATACTCGGAGCGCGATAAAATCATGAGTTTTTTGCACGACGTGGGCACATGTGCTATAGGAACGATGGTATTTTTTCATAATTTTTGGTGATGGAGATGTATCCGAAAAATTCCCTCTACGCAGATTGCCCTTCGCGCATCTACGACTGTGGCCGGCGGCCTCCGGGGGCTAGCATGCCGCCAAATCTTGCGTAGGCGGCCTCTCACAAGTCTGCAAGTGTTGTGGCGGTTGCAAACGCCCGGCACGCATGTTCGGGGTGTGCCCCCCCTCACGGACGGCGCCGCCGCTGGCACCTAGAGGGGGGAAACGGACGCGTCGGGTCTACACGGAGGGGATCCTGCTGTGGGTCTGGCCCGGATGTTGCTCCAAAGTGTTCCTATGGGCTGACCTAACACAACCAGGTGGGGAGGTCCACTGGTCAAAGCCCGCCCGTGCAAAGTCAAAGGGCTAGATCCCGTGGTCAAACACTACAGGTTTAGGCGGGACGGGGGCACTGGGGGTAGCAATGCCACCGGAGTGTCGCACCGGGCCCTCATACATGTGGGGTGGTGTCGTGGCATGTCCGAAGAGGCGGGACGCGTCTCCGGGGCGTGGGCCCCCCTCACGGACGGCGATGACACAGTAGTATTCGTTCTGCGATAACGATGCGGCGTCAATATTACTAAATACTCGGAGCGCGTTAAAATCATGATTTTTTTTGCACGACGTAGGCACATGTGCTATAGGAACGATGGTATTTTTTTCATAATTTTTGGTGCTGGAGAAGTATTCGAAAAATTCCCTCTACGCGGATTGCCCTTCGCGCGTCTACGGCTGTGGCCGGCGGCCTCCGGGGGCTAGCATGCCGCCAAATCTTGCGTAGGCGGACTCTCACAAGTCTGGAAGTGTTGTGGCGGTTGCAAACGCCCGGCACGCGTGTCCGGGGTGTGCCCCCCTCACGGAAGGCGCCGTCGCTGGCACCTGGAGGGGGGAAACGGACGCGTCGGGTCTACATGGAGGGGATCTTGCTGTGGATCTGGCTCTGATGTTGCTCCAAAGTGTTCCTATGGGCTGACCTAACACAACCGGGTGGGGAGGTCCACTGGTCAAAGCCCGTCCGTGCAAAGTCAAAGGGCTAGATCTCGTGGTCAAACGCTATAGGTTTAGGCGGGACGGGGGCACTGGGGGTAGCAATGCCACCGAAGCGTCGCATCGGGCCCTCATACATGTAGGGTGGTGTGGTGGCATGTCCGAAGAGGCGGGACGCGTCTCTGAGGCGTGGCCCCCCCTCACGGACGGCGATGACACGGTAGTAGACGTTCTGCGGTAACGATGCGGCGTCAATATTACTAAATACTCGGAGCGCGATAAAATCATGAGTTTTTTTGCACGACGTGGGCACATGTGCTATAGGAACGATGGTATTTTTTCATAATTTTTGGTGATGGAGAAGTATCCGAAAAATTCCCTCTACGCGGATTGCCCTTCGCGCGTCTACGGCTGTGGCCGGCGGCCTCCGGGGGCTAGCATGCCGCCAAATCCTGAGTAGGCGGCCTCTCTCAAGTCTGGAAGTGTTGTGGCGATTGCAAACGCCCGACACACGTGTCCGGGGTGTGCCCCCCTCACGGACGGCGCCGCCGCCGGCACCTGGAGGGGGGAAACGGACGCGTCTGGTCTACACGGAGGGGATTTTGCTGTGGGTCTGGCCCGGATGTTGCTCCAAAGTGTTCCTATGGGCTAACCTAACACAACCGGGTGGGGAGGTCCACTGGTCAAAGCCCGTCCGTGCAAAGTCAAAGGGCTAGATCCCGTGGTCAAACGCTACAGGTTTAGGCGGGACGGGGGCACTGGGGGTAGCAATGCCACAGGAGCGTCGCACCGGGCCCTCATACATGCGGGGTGGTGTGGTGGCATGTCTGAAGAGGCGGGACGCGTCTCCGGGGCGTGGCCCCCCCCTCACGGACGGCGATGACATGGTAGTAGACGTTCTGCGGTAACGATGCGGTGTCAATATTACTAAATACTCAGAGCGCGATAGAATCATGAGTTTTTTTGCACGACGTGGGCACATGTGCTATAGGAACGATGGTATTTTTTCATAATTTTTGGTGATGGAGAAGTATCCTAAAAATTTCCTCTACGCAGATTGCCCTTCGTGCGTCTACGGCTGTGGCCGGCGGCCTCCGGGGGCTAGCATGCCGCCAAATCTTGCGTAGGCGGCCTCTCATAAGTCTGGAAGTGTTGTGGCGGTTGCAAACGCCTGGCATGCATGTCCGGGGTGTGCCCTCCCTCACGGACGGCGCCGCCGCCGGCACCTGGACGGGGGAAACGGACGCGTCGGGTCTACACGGAGGGGATCTTGCTGTGGGTCTGGCCCGGATGTTGCTCCAAAGTGTTCCTATGGGCTGACCTAACACAACCGGGTGGGGAGGTCCACTGGTCAAAGCCCGTCCGTGTAAAGTCAAAGGGCTAGATCCCGTGGTCAAACGCTATAGGTTTAGGCGGGACGGGGGCATTGGAGGGGTAGCAATGCCACTAAAGCTTCGCACCGGACCCTCATACATGCGGGGTGGTGTGGTGGCATGTCCGAAGAGGCGGGACGTGTCTCCGGGGCGTGGCCCCCCCTCACGGACGGCGATGACACGGTAGTAGACGTTCTGCGGTAACGATGCGGCGTCAATAATACTAAATACTCGGAGCGCGATAAAATCATGAGTTTTTTGCACGACGTGGGCACATGTGCTATAGGAACGATGGTATTTTTTCATAATTTTTGGTGATGGAGAAGTATCCGAAAAATTCCCTCTACGCAGATTGCCCTTCGCGCATCTACGACTGTGGCCGGCGGCCTCCGGGGGCTAGCATGCCGCCAAATCTTGCGTAGGCGGCCTCTCACAAGTCTGCAAGTGTTGTGGCGGTTGCAAACGCCCGGCACGCATGTTCGGGGTGTGCCCCCCCCTCACGGACGGCGCCGCCGCTGGCACCTAGAGGGGGGAAACGGACGCGTCGGGTCTACACGGAGGGGATCCTGCTGTGGGTCTGGCCCGGATGTTGCTCCAAAGTGTTCCTATGGGCTGACCTAACACAACCAGGTGGGGAGGTCCACTGGTCAAAGCCCGCCCGTGCAAAGTCAAAGGGCTAGATCCCGTGGTCAAACACTACAGGTTTAGGCGGGACGGGGGCACTGGGGGTAGCAATGCCACCGGAGTGTCGCACCGGGCCCTCATACATGTGGGGTGGTGTCGTGGCATGTCCGAAGAGGCGGGACGCGTCTCCGGGGCGTGGGCCCCCCTCACGGACGGCGATGACACAGTAGTATTCGTTCTGCGATAACGATGCGGCGTCAATATTACTAAATACTCGGAGCGCGTTAAAATCATGATTTTTTTTGCACGACGTAGGCACATGTGCTATAGGAACGATGGTATTTTTTTCATAATTTTTGGTGATGGAGAAGTATTCGAAAAATTCCCTCTACGCGGATTGCCCTTCGCGCGTCTACGGCTGTGGCCGGCGGCCTCCGGGGGCTAGCATGCCGCCAAATCTTGCGTAGGCGGACTCTCACAAGTCTGGAAGTGTTGTGGCGGTTGCAAACGCCCGGCACGCGTGTCCGGGGTGTGCCCCCCTCACGGAAGGCGCCGTCGCCGGCACCTGGAGGGGGGAAACGGACGCGTCGGGTCTACATGGAGGGGATCTTGCTGTGGATCTGGCTCTGATGTTGCTCCAAAGTGTTCCTATGGGCTGACCTAACACAACCGGGTGGGGAGGTCCACTGGTCAAAGCCCGTCCGTGCAAAGTCAAAGGGCTAGATCTCGTGGTCAAACGCTATAGGTTTAGGCGGGACGGGGGCACTGGGGGTAGCAATGCCACCGAAGCGTCGCATCGGGCCCTCATACATGTAGGGTGGTGTGGTGGCATGTCCGAAGAGGCGGGACGCGTCTCTGAGGCGTGGCCCCCCCACACGGACGGCGATGACACGGTAGTAGATGTTCTGCAGTAACGATGCGGCGTCAATATTACTAAATACTCGGAGCGCGATAAAATCATGAGTTTTTTTGCACGACGTGGGCACATGTGCTATAGGAACGATGGTATTTTTTCATAATTTTTGGTGATGGAGAAGTATCCAAAAAATTCCCTCTACGCGGATTGCCCTTCGCACGTCTACGGCTGTGGCCGGCGGCCTCCGGGGGCTAGCATGCCGCCAAATCCTGAGTAGGCGGCCTCTCTCAAGTCTGGAAGTGTTGTGGCGATTGCAAACGCCCGACACACGTGTCCGGGGTGTGCCCCCCTCACGGACGGCGCCGCCGCCGGCACCTGGAGGGGGGAAACGGACGCGTCTGGTCTACACGGAGGGGATTTTGCTGTGGGTCTGGCCCGGATGTTGCTCCAAAGTGTTCCTATGGGCTAACCTAACACAACCGGGTGGGGAGGTCCACTGGTCAAAGCCCGTCCGTGCAAAGTCAAAGGGCTAGATCCCGTGGTCAAACGCTACAGGTTTAGGCGGGACGGGGGCACTGGGGTAGCAATGCCACCGGAGCGTCGCACCGGGCCCTCATACATGCGGGGTGGTGTGGTGGCATTTCCGAAGAGGCGGGACGCGTCTCCGGGGCGTGGCCCCCCCTCACGGATGGCGATGACACGGTAGTAGACGTTCTGCGGTAACGATGCGACGTCAATATTACTAAATACTCGGAGCGCGATAAAATCAAGATTTTTTTTGCACGACGTGGGAACATGTGCTATAGGAACAATGGTATTTTTTTCATAATTTTTGGTGATGGAGAAGTATCCGAAAAATTCCCTCTACGCGGATTGCCCTTCGCGCGTCTACGGCTGTGGCCGGCGGCTAGCATGCCGCCCAATCTTGCATAGGCGGCCTCTCACAAGTCTGGAAGTGTTGTGGCGGTTGCAAACGCCCGGCACGCGTGTCCGGGGTGTGCCCCCCTCACGGACGGCGCCGCCGCCGGCACCTGGAGGGGGGAAACGGATGCATCGGGTCTACACGGAGGGGATCTTGCTGTGGGTTTGGCCCGGATGTTGCTCCAAAGTGTTCGTATGGGCTGACCTAACACAACCGGGTGGGGAGGCCCACTGGTCAAAGCCCATCCGTGCAAAGTCAAAGGGCTAGATCCCGTGGTCAAACGCTACAGGTTTAGGCGGGACGGGGGCACTGGGGGTAGCAATGCCACCGGAGCGTCGCACCGGGCCCTCATACATGCGGGGTGGTGTGGTGGCATGTCTGAAGAGGCGGGACCCGTCTCCGGGGCGTGGCCCCCCCCTCACGGACGGCGATGAGACGGTAGTAGACGTTGTGCGGTAACGACGCGGCGTCAATATTACTAAATACTCGGAGCATGTGCTATAGGAACGAAGGTATTTTTTCATAATTTTTGGTGATGGAGAAGTATCCGAAAAATTCCCTGTACGCGGATTGCCCTTCGCGCGTCTACGGCTGTGGCCGGCGGCCTCCGGGGGCGAGCATGCCGCCAAATCTTGCGTAGGCGGCCTCTCACAAGTCTGGAAGTGTTGTGGCGGTTGCAGACGCCTGGCACGCGTGTCCTGGGTGTGCCCCCCCTCATGGACGGCGCCGCCGCCGGCACCTGGAGGGCGGAAACGGACGCGTCGGGTCTACACGGAGGGGATCTTGCTGTGGGTCTGGCCCGGATGTTGCTCCAATGTGTTCCTATGGGCTGACCTAACACAACCGGGTGGGGAGGTCCACTGGTCAAAGCCCGTCCGTGTAAAGACAAAGGGCTAGATCCCGTGGTCAAACGCTACAGGTTTAGGCGGGATGGGGGCAGTGGGGGGGTGGCAATGCCACTGGAGCGTCGCACCGGGCCCTCATACATGCGGGGTGGTGTGGTGGCATGTCCGAAGAGGCGGGACGCATCTCCGGGGCGTGGCCCCCCCTCACGGACGGCGATGACACGGTAGTAGACATTCTGCGGTAACGATGCGGCGTTAATATTACTAAATACTCGGAGCGCGATAAATCATGAGTTTTTTTGCACGACGTGGGCACATGTGCTATAGGAACGATGGTATTTTTTCATAATTTTTGGTGATGGAGAAGTAACCGAAAAATTCCCTCTACGCGGATTGCCCTTCACGCGTCTACGGCTGTGGCCGACGGCCTCGGGGGCTAGCATGCCGCCAAATCTTGCGTAGGCGGCCTCTCACAAGTCTGGAAGTGTTGTGGCGGTTGCAAATGCCCGACACGCGTGTCCGGGGTGTGCTCCCCCTCACGGACGGCGCCGCCGCTGGCACCTAGAGGGGGGGAACGGACGCGTCGGGTCTACACGGAGGGGATCCTGCTGTGGGTCTGGCCCGGATGTTGCTCCAAAGTGTTCCTATGGGCTGACCTAACACAACCAGGTGGGGAGGTCCACTGGTCAAAGCCCGCCCGTGCAAAGTCAAAGGGCTAGATCCCGTGGAAAAACACTACAGGTTTAGGCGGGACGGGGGCACTGGGGGTAGCAATGCCACCGGAGTGTCGCACCGGGCCCTCATACATGTGGGGTGGTGTCGTGGCATGTCCGAAGAGGCGGGGCGCGTCTCCGGGGCGTGGCCCCCCGTCACGGACGGCGATGACACAGTAGTATTCGTTTTGCGATAACGATGCGGCGTCAATATTACTAAATACTCGGAGCGCGTTAAAATCATGATTTTTTTGCACGACGTAGGCACATGTGCTATAGGAACGATGGTATTTTTTTTCATAATTTTTGGTGATGGAGAAGTATCCGAAAAATTCCCTCTACGCGGATTGCCCTTCGCGCGTCTACGGCTGTGGCCGGCGGCCTTCGGGGGCTAGCATGCCGCCAAATCTTGCGTAGGCGGCCTCTCACAAGTCTGGAAGTGTTGTGGCGGTTGCAAACGCCCGGCACGCGTGTCCGGGGTGTGCCCCCCTCACGGAAGGCGCCGCCGCCGGCTCCTGGAGGGGGGAAACGGACGCGTCGGGTCTACATGGAGGGGATCTTGCTGTGGATCTGGCCCGGATGTTGCTCCAAAGTGTTCCTATGGGCTGACCTGACACAACCGGGTGGGGAGGTCCACTGGTCAAAGCCCGTCCGTGCAAAGTCAAAGGGCTAGATCGCGTGGTCAAATGCTACAGGTTTAGGCGGGACGGGGGCACTGGGGTAGCAATGCCACCGGAGCGTCGCACCGGGCCCTCATACATGAGGGGTGGTGTGGTGGCATGTCCGAAGAGGCGGGACGCGTCTCCGGGGCGTGCCCCCCCCCACGGACGGCGATGACACGGTAGTAGACGTTCTGCGGTAACAATGCGGCGTTAATATTACTAAATACTCGGAGCGCGATAAAATCATGAGTTTTTTTGCACGACGTGGGCACATGTGCTATAGGAACGATGGTATTTTTTCATAATTTTTGGTGATGGAGAAGTATCCGAAAAATTCCCTCTATGCGGATTGCCCTTCGCGCGTCTACGGCTGTGGCCAGCGGCCTCCGGGGGCTAGCATGCCGCCAAATCTTGCGTAGGCGGCCTCTCACAAGTCTGGAAGTGTTGTGGCGGTTGCAAACACCCGGCACGCGTGTCCGGGGAGTGCCCCCCTCATGGGCGGCACCGCCGCCGGCACCTGGAGGGGGGAAATGGACGCGTCGGGTCTACACGGAGGGGATCTTGCTGTGGGTCTGGCCCGGATGTTGCTCCAAAGTGTTCCTATGGGCTGACCTAACACAACCGGGTGGGGAGGTCCACTGGTCAAAGCCCGTCCGTGCAAAGTCAAAGGGGTAGATCCCGTGGTCAAACGCTACAGGTTTAGGCGGGACGGGGGCACTGGGGTAGCAATGCCACCGGAGCATCACAACGGGCCCTCATACATGCGGGGTGGTGTGGTGGCATGTCCGAAGAGGCGGGACACGTCTCCGGGGCGTGGCCCCCCCTCACGGACGGCGATGACACGGTAGTAGACGTTCTGCGGTAACGATGCGGCGTCAATATTACTAAATACTCGGAGCGCGATAAAATCATGATTTTTTTTTTGCACGACGTGGGAACATGTGCTATAGGAACAATGGTATTTTTTTCATAATTTTTGGTGATGGAGAAGTATCCGAAAAATTCCCTGTACGCGGATTGCCCTTCGCGCGTCTACGGCTGTGGCCGGCGGCCTCCGGGGGCTAGCATGCCGCCAAATCTTGCGTAGGCGGCCTCTCACAAGTCTGGAAGTGTTGTGGCGGTTGCAAACGCCCGACACGCGTGTCCAGGGTGTGCCCCCCTCACGGACGGCGCCGCCGCCGGCACCTGGAGGGGGGAAACGGACGCGTCGGGTCTACATGGAGGGGATCTTGCTGTGGGTCTGGCCCGGATGTTGCTCCAAAGTGTTCCTATGGGCTGACCTAACACAACCGGGTGGGGAGGTCCACTGGTCAAAGCCCGTCCGTGCAAAGTCAAAGGGCTAGATCCCGTGGTCAAACGCTACAGGTTTAGGACGGACGGGGGCACTGGGGGTAGCAATGCCACCGGAGCGTCGCACCGGGCCCTCATACAAGCGGGGTGGTGTGGTGGCATGTCCGAAGAGGTGGGACGCGTCTCCGGGGCGTGGCCCCCCCTCACGGACGGCGATGACACGGTAGTAGACGTTCTGCGGTAACGATGCGGCGTCAATATTACTAAATACTTGGAGCGCGATAAAATCATGATTTTTTTTGCACGACGTGGGAACATGTGCTATAGGAACAATGGTATTTTTTTCATAAATTTTGGTGATGGAGAAGTATCCGAAAAATTCCCTCTACGCAGATTGCCCTTCGCGTGTCTACGGCTGTGGCCGGCGGCTAGCATGCCGCCAAATCTTGCATAGGCGGCCTCTCACAAGTCTGGAAGTGTTGTGGCGGTTGCAAACGCCCGGCACGCGTATCCGGGGTGTGCCCCCCTCACGGACGGCGCCGTCGCCGGCACCTGGAGGGGGGAAACGGACGCATCGGGTCTACACGGAGGGGATCTTGCTGTGGGTTTGGCCCGGATGTTGCTCCAAAGTGTTCCTATGGGCTGACCTAACACAACCGGGTGGGGAGGCCCACTGGTCAAAGCCCATCCGTGCAAAGTCAAAGGGCTAGATCCCGTGGTCAAACGCTACAGGTTTAGGCGGGACGGGGGCACTGGGGGTAGCAATGCCACCGGAGCGTCGCACCGGGCCCTCATACATGCGAGGTGGTGTGGTGGCATGTCTGAAGAGGCGGGACGCGTCTCCGGGGCGTGCCCCCCCCCCTCACGGACGGCGATGACACGGTAGTAGACGTTCTGCGGTAACGATGCGGCGTTAATATTACTAAATACTCGGAGCGTGATAAAATCATGAGTTTTTTTGCACGACGTGGGAACATGTGCTATAGGAACGATGGTATTTTTTCATAATTTTTGGTGATGGAGAAGTATCCTAAAAATTCCCTCTACGCGGATTGCCCTTCGTGCGTCTACGGCTGTGGCCGGCGGCCTCCGGGGGCTAGCATGCCGCCAAATCTTGCGTAGGCGGCCTCTCACAAGTCTGGAAGTGTTGTGGCGGTTGCAAACGCTTGGCACGCGTGTCCGGGGTGTGCCCTCCCTCACGGACGGCGCCGCCGCCGGCACCTGGAGGGGGGAAACGGACGCGTCGGGTCTACACAGAGGGGATCTTGCTGTGGGTCTGGCCCGGATGTTGCTCCAAAGTGTTCCTATGGGCTGACCTAACACAACCGGGTGGGGAGGTCCACTAGTCAAAGCCCATCCGTGCAAAGTCAAAGGGCTAGATCCCGTGGTCAAACGCTATAGGTTTAGGTGGGACGGGGGCATTGGAGGGGTAGCAATGCCACTAAAGCGTCGCACCGGACCCTCATACATGCGGGGTGGTGTGGTGGCATGTCCGAAGAGGGGGGACGTGTCTCCGGGGCGTGGCCCCCCCTCACGGACGGCGATGACACGGTAGTAGATGTTCTGCGGTAACGATGCGGCGTCAATAATACTAAATACTCGGAGCGCGATAAAATCATGAGTTTTTTTGCACGACGTGGGCACATGTGCTATAGGAACGATGGTATTTTTTCATAATTTTTGGTGATGGAGAAGTATCCGAAAAATTCCCTCTACGCGGATTGCCCTTCGCGCGTCTACGACTGTGGCCGGCGGCCTCCGGGGGCTAGCATGCCGCCAAATCTTGCGTAGGCGGCCTCTCACAAGTCTGCAAGTGTTGTGGCGGTTGCAAACGCCCGGCACGCGTGTCCGGGGTGTGCCCCCCCCTCACGGACGGCGCCGCCGCTGGCACCTAGAGGAGGGAAACGGACGCGTCGGGTCTACACGGAGGGGATCCTGCTGTGGGTCTGGCCCGGATGTTGCTCCAAAGTGTTCCTATGGGCTGACCTAACACAACGAGGTGGGGAGGTCCACTGGTCAAAGCCCGCCCGTGCAAAGTTAAAGGGCTAGATCCCGTGGTCAAACACTACAGGTTTAGGCGGGACGGGGGCACTGGGGGTAGCAATGCCACCGGAGTGTCGCACCGGGCCCTCATACATGTGGGGTGGTGTCGTGGCATGTCCGAAGAGGCGGGACGCGTCTCCGGGGTGTGGCCCCCCCTCACGGACTGCGATGACACGGTAGTATTCGTTCTGTGATAACGATGCGGCGTCAATATTACTAAATACTCGGAGCGCGGTAAAATCATGACTTTTTTTGCACAACGTAGGCACATGTGCTATAGAAACGATGGTATTTTTTTCATAATTTTTGGTGATGGAGAAGTATCCGAAAAATTCCCTCTACGCGGATTGCCCTTCGCGCGTCTACGGCTGTGGCCGGCGGCCTCCGGGGGCTAGCATGCCGCCAAATCTTGCGTAGGCGGCCTCTCACAAGTCTGGAAGTGTTGTGGCGGTTGCAAACGCCCGGCACGCGTGTCCGGGGTGTGCCCCCCTCACGGAAGGCGCCGCCGCCGGCACCTGGAGGGGGGAAACGGACGCGTCGGGTCTACATGGAGGGGATCTTGCTGTGGATCTGGCCCGGATGTTGCTCCAAAGTGTTCCTATGGGCTGACCTAACACAACCGGGTGGGGAGGTCCACTGGTCAAAGCCCGTCCGTGCAAAGTCAAAGGGCTAGATCTCGTGGTCAAACTCTATAGGTTTAGGCGGGACGGGGGCACTGGGGGTAGCAATGCCACCGAAGCATCACACCGGGCCCTCATACATGCAGGGTGGTGTGGTGGCATGTCCGAAGAGGCGGGACGCGTCTCTGAGGCGTGGCCCCCCTCACGGACGGTGATGACACGATAGTAGACGTTCTGCGGTAACGATGCGGCGTCAATATTACTAAATACTCGGAGCGCGATAAAATCATGAGTTTTTTTGCACGATGTGGGCACATGTGCTATAGGAACGATGGTATTTTTTCATAATTTTTGGTGATGGAGAAGTATCCGAAAAATTCCCTCCACGCGGATTGCCCTTCGCGCGTCTACGGCTGTGGCCGGCGGCCTCCGGGGGCTAGCATGCCGCCAAATCCTGCGTAGGCGGCCTCTCACAAGTCTGGAAGTGTTGTGGCGATTGCAAACGCCCGACACACGTGTCCGGGGTGTGCCCCCCTCACGGACGGCGCCGCCGCCGGCACCTGGAGGGGGGAAACGGACGCGTCTGGTCTACACGGAGGGGATTTTGCTGTGGGTACGGCCCGGATGTTGCTCCAAAGTGTTCCTATGGGCTGACCTAACATAACCGGGTGGGGAGGTCCACTGGTCAAAGCCCGTCCGTGCAAAGTCAAAGGGCTAGATCCCGTGGTCAAACGCTACAGGTTTAGGCGGGACGGGGGCACTGGGGGTAGCAATGCCACCGGAGCGTCGCACCGGGCCCTCATACATGCGGGGTGGTGTGGTGGCATGTCCGAAGAGGCGGGACGCATCTCCGGGGCGTGGCCCCCCCTCACGGACGGCGATGACACGGTAGTAGACGTTCTGCGGTAACGATGCGGCGTCAATATTACTAAATACTCGGAGCGCGATAGAATCATGAGTTTTTTTGCACGACGTGGGCACATGTGCTATAGGAACGATGGTATTTTTTCATAATTTTTGGTGATGGAGAAGTATCCTAAAAATTCCCTCTATGCAGATTGCCCTTCGTGCGTCTACGGCTGTGGCCGGCGGCCTCCGGGGGCTAGCATGCCGCCAAATCTTGCGTAGGCAGCCTCTCACAAGTCTGGAAGTGTTGTGGCGGTTGCAAACGCCTGGCATGCATGTCCGGGGTGTGCCCTCCCTCACGGACGGCGCCGCCGCCGGCACCTGGACGGGGGAAACGGACGCGTCGGGTCTACACGGAGGGGATCTTGCTGTGGGTCAGGCCCGGATGTTGCTCCAAAGTGTTCCTATGGGCTGACCTAACACAACCGGGTGGGGAGGTCCACTGGTCAAAGCCCGTCCGTGTAAAGTCAAAGGGATAGATCCCGTGGTCAAACGCTATAGGTTTAGGCGGGACGGGGGCATTGGAGGGGTAGCAATGCCACTAAAGCATCGCACCAGACCCTCATACATGCGGGGTGGTGTGGTGGCATGTCCGAAGAGGCGGGACGTGTCTCCGGGGCGTGGCCCCCCCTCACGGACGGCGATGACACGGTAGTAGACGTTCTGCGGTAACGATGCGGCGTCAATAAAACTAAATACTCGGAGCGCGATAAAATCATGAGTTTTTTTGCACGACGTGGGTACATGTGCTATAGAAACGATGGTATTTTTTCATAATTTTTGGTGATGGAGAAGTATCCAAAAAATTCCCTCTACGCAGATTGCCCTTCGCGCGTCTACGACTGTGGCCGGCGGCCTCCGGGGGCTAGCATGCCGCCAAATCTTGCGTAGGCGGCCTCTCACAAGTCTGCAAGTGTTGTGGCGGTTGCAAACGCCCGACACGCGTGTCCGGGGTGTGCCCCCCCTCACGGACGGCGCCGCCGCTGGCACCTAGAGGGGGGAAACGGACGCGTCGGGTCTACACGGAGGGGATCCTTCTGTGGGTCTGGCCCGGATGTTGCTCCAAAGTGTTCCTATGGGCTGACCTAACACAACCAGGTGGGGAGGTCCACTGGTCAAAGCCCGCCCGTGCAAAGTCAAAGGGCTAGATCCCGTGGTCAAACACTACAGGTTTAGGAGGGACGGGGGCACTGGGGGTAGCAATGCCACCGGAGTGTCGCACCAGGCCCACATACATGTGGGGTGGTGTCGTGGCATGTCTAAAGAGGCGGGACGCGTCTCCGGGGCGTGGGCCCCCCTCACGGACGGCGATGACACAGTAGTATTCGTTCTGCGATAACGATGCGGCGTCAATATTACTAAATACTCGGAGCGCGTTAAAATCATGATTTTTTTTGCACGACGTAGGCACATGTGCTATAGGAACGATGGTATTTTTTTCATAATTTTTTGTGATGGAGAAGTATCCGAAAAACTCCCTCTACGCGGATTGCCCTTCGCGCGTCTACGGCTGTGGCCGGCGGCCTCCGGGGGCTAGCATGCCGCCAAAACTTGCGTAGGCGGCCTCTCACAAGTCTGGAAGTGTTGTGGAGGTTGCAAACGCTCGGCACGCGTGTCCGGGGTGTGCCCCCCTCACGGAAGGCGCCGCCGCCGGCACCTGGAGGGGGGAAACGGACGCGTCGGGTCTACATGGAGGGGATCTTGCTGTGGATATGGCTCTGATGTTGCTCCAAAGTGTTCCTATGGGCTGACGTAACACAACCGGGTGGGGAGGTCCACTGGTCAAAGCCCGTCCGTGCAAAGTCAAAGGGCTAGATCTCGTGGTCAAACGCTATAGGTTTAGGCGGGACGGGGGCACTGGGGGGTAGCAATGCCACCGAAGCGTCGCACCGGGCCCTCATACATGCAGGGTGGTGTGGTGGCATGTCCGAAGAGGCGGGACGCGTCTCTGAGGCGTGGCCCCCCCTCACGGACGGCGATGACACGGTAGTAGACGTTCTGCGGTAACGATGCGGCGTCAATATTACTAAATACTCGGAGCGTGATAAAATCATGAGTTTTTTTGCACGACGTGGGCACATGTGCTACAGGAACGATGGTATTTTTTCATAATTTTTGGTGATGGAGAAGTATCCTAAAAATTCCCTCTACGCGGATTGCCCTTCGTGCGTCTACGGCTGTGGCCGGCAGCCTCCGGGGGCTAGCATGCCACCAAATCCAGCGTAGGCGGCCTCTCACAAGTCTGGAAGTATTGTGGCGGTTGCAAACGCCTGGCACGCGTGTCCGGGGTGTGCCCTCCCTCACGGACGGCGCCGCCGCCGGCACCAGGAGGGGGGAAACGGACGCGTCGGGTCTACACGGAGGGGATCTTGCTGTGGGTCTCGCCCGGATGTTGCTCCAAAGTGTTCCTATGGACTGACCTAACACAACCGGGTGGGGAGGTCCACTGGTCAAAGCCCGTCCGTGCAAAGTCAAAGGGCTAGATCCCGTGGTCAAACGCTATAGGTTTAGGCGGGACGGGGGCATCAGAGGGGTAGCAATGCCACTAAAGCGTCACACCGGACCCTCATACATGCGGGGTGGTGTGGTGGCATGTCCGAAGAGGCGGGACGGGTCTCCGGGGTGTGGCCCCCCCTCACGGACGGCGATGACACGGTAGTAGAAGTTCTGCGGTAACGATGCGGCGTCAATAATACTAAATACTCGGAGCGCGATAAAATCATGAGTTTTTTTGCACGACGTGGGCACATGTGCTATAGGAACGATGGTATTTTTTCATAATTTTTGGTGATGGAGAAGTATCCGAAAAATTCCCTCTACGCGGATTGCCCTTCGCGCGTCTACGACTGTGGCCGGCGGCCTCCGGGGGCTAGCATGCCGCCAAATCTTGCGTAGGCGGTCTCTCACAAGTCTGCAAGTGTTGTGGCGGTTGCAAACGCCCGGCACGCGTGTCCGGGGTGTGCCCCCCCCCTCACGGACGGCGCCGCTGCTGGCACCTAGAGGGGGGAAACGGACGTGTCGGGTCTACACGGAGGGGATCCTGCTGTGGGTCTGGCCCGGATGTTGCTCCAAAGTGTTCCTATGGGCTGACCTAACACAACCAGGTGGGGAGGTCCACTGGTCAAAGCCCGCCCGTGCAAAGTCAAAGGGCTAGATCCCGTGGTCAAACACTACAGGTTTAGGCGGGACGGGGGCACTGGGGGTAGCAATGCCACCGGAGTGTCGCACCGGGCCCTCATACATGTGGGGTGGTGTCGTGGCATGTCCGAAGAGGCGGGACGCGTCTCCGGGGCGTGGGCCCCACTCACGGACGGCGATGACACAGTAGTATTCGTTCTGCGATAACGATGCGGCGTCAATATTACTAAATACTCGGAGCGCGTTAAAATCATGATTTTTTTTGCACGATGTAGGCACATGTGCTATTGGAACGATGGTATTTTTTCATAATTTTTGGTGATGAAGTATCCGAAAAATTCCCTCTACGCGGATTGCCCTTCGCGCGTCTACGGCTGTGACCGGCGGCCTCCAGGGGCTAGCATGCCGCCAAATCTTGCGTAGGCGGCCTCTCACAAGTCTGGAAGTGTTGTGGCGGTTGCAAACGCCCGGCACACGTGTCCGGGGTGTGCCCCCCTCACGGAAGGCGCCGCCGCCGGCACCTGGAGGGGGGAAACGGACGCGTCGGGTCTACATGGAGGGGATCTTGCTGTGGATCTGGCTCTGATGTTGCTCCAAAGTGTTCCTATGGGCTGACCTAACACAACCGGGTGGGGAGGTCCACTGGTCAAAGCCCGTCCGTGCAAAGTCAAAGGGCTAGATCTCATGGTCAAACGCTATAGGTTTAGGTGGGACGGGGGCACTGGGGGTAGCAATGCCACCGAAGCGTCGCACCGGGCCCTCATACATGCAGGGTGGTGTGGTGGCATGTCCGAAGAGGCGGGACGCGTCTCTGAGGCATGGCCCCCCCTCACGGACGGCGATGACACGGTAGTAGACGTTCTGCGGTAACGATGCGGCGTCAATATTACTAAATACTCGGAGCGCGAAAAAATCATGAGTTTTTTTGCACGACGTGGGCACATGTGCTATAGGAACGATGGTATTTTTTCATAATTTTTGGTGATGGAGAAGTATCCGAAAAATTCCCTCTACGCGGATTGCCCTTCGCGCGTCTACAGTTGTGGCCGGCGGCCTCCGGGGGCTAGCATGCCGCCAAATCCTGCGTAGGCGGCCTCTCACAAGTCTGGAAGTGTTGTGGCGATTGCAAACGCCCGACACACGTGTCCGGGGTGTGCCCCCCTCACGGACGGCGCCGCCGCCGGCACCTGGAGGGGGGAAACGGACGCGTCTGGTCTACACGGAGGGGATTTTGCTGTGGGTCTGGCCCGGATGTTGCTCCAAAGTGTTCCTATGGGCTGACCTAACACAACCGGGTGGGGAGGTCCACTGGTCAAAGCCCGTCCGTGCAAAGTCAAAGGGCTAGATCCCGTGGTCAAACGCTACACGTTTAGGCGGGACGGGGGCACTGGGGGTAGCAATGCCACCGAAGCGTCGCACCGCGCCCTCATACATGCGGGGTGGTGTGGTGGCATGTCCGAAGAGGCGGGACGCGTCTCCGGGGCGTGGCCCCCCCTCACGGACGGCGATGACACGGTAGTAGACGTTCTGCGGTAACGATGCGGCGTCAATATTACTAAATACTCCGAGCGCGATAAAATCATGATTTTTTTTGCACGACGTGGGAACATGTGCTATAGGAACAATGGTATTTTTTTCATAATTTTTGGTGATGGAGAAGTATCCGAAAAATTCCCTCTACGCGGATTGCCCTTCGCGCGTCTACGGCTGTGGCCGGCGGCTAGCATGCCGCCAAATCTTGCATAGGCGGCCTCTCACAAGTCTGGAAGTGTTGTGGCGGTTGCAAACGCCCGGCACGCGTGTCTGGGGTGTGCCCCCCTCACGGACGGCGCCGCCGCCGGCACCTGGAGGGGGGAAACAGACGCATCGGGTCTACACGGAGGGGATCTTGCTGTGGGTTTGGCCTGGATGTTGCTCCAAAGTGTTCCTATGGGGTGACCTAACACAACCGGATGGGGAGGCCCACTGGTCAAAGCCCATCCGTGCAAAGTCAAAGGGCTAGATCTCGTGGTCAAACGCTACAGGTTTAGGCGGGACGGGGGCACGAGGGGTAGCAATGCCACCGGAGCGTCGCACCGGGCCCTCATACATGCGGGGTGGTGTGGTGGCATGTCTGAAGAGGCGGGACGCGTCTCCGGGGCGTGCCCCCCCCCCTCACGGACGGCGATGACACGGTAGTAGACGTTCTGCGGTAACGATGCGGCGTCAATATTACTAACTACTCGGAGCGGGATAAAATCATGAGTTTTTTTGCACGACGTGGGCACATGTGCTATAGGAACGATGGTATTTTTTCATAATTTTTGGTGATGGAGAAGTATCCTAAAAATTCCCTCTACGCGGATTGCCCTTCGTGCGTCTACGGCTGTGGCCGGCAGCCTCCGGGGGCTAGCATGCTGCGAAATCTTGCGTAGGCGGCTTCTCACAAGTCTGGAAGTGTTGTGGCGGTTGCAAACGCCTGGCACGCGTGTCCGGGGTGTGCCCTCCCTCACGGACGGCGCCGCCGCCGGCACCAGGAGGGGGGAAACGGACGCGTCGGGTCTACACGGAGGGGATCTTGCTGTGGGTCTGGCCCGGATGTTGCTCCAAAGTGTTCCTATGGGCTGACCTAACACAACCGGGTGGGGAGGTCCACTGGTCAAAGCCCGTCCGTGCAAAGTCAAAGGGCTAGATCCCGCGGTCAAACGCTATAGGTTTAGGCGGGACGGGGGCATCGGAGGGGTAGCAATGCCACTAAAGCGTCGCACCGGACCCTCATACTTGCGGGGTGGTGTGGTGGCATGTCCGAAGAGGCGGGACGTGTCTCCGGGGTGTGGCCCCCCCTCACGGACGGCGATGACACGGTAGTAGAAGTTCTGTGGTAACGATGCGGCGTCAATAATACTAAAGACTCGGAGCGCGATAAAATCATGAGTTTTTTTGCACGACGTGGGCACATGTGCTATAGGAACGATGGTATTTTTTCATAATTTTTGGTGATGGAGAAGTATCCGAAAAATTCCCTCTACGCGGATTGCCCTTCACGCGTCTACGACTGTGGCCGGCGGCCTCCGGGGGCTAGCATGCCGCCAAATCTTGCGTAGGCGGCCTCTCACAAGTCTGCAAGTGTTGTGGCGGTTGCAAACGCCCGGCACGCGTGTCCGGGGTGTGCCCCCCCCTCACGGACGGCGCCGCTGCTGGCACCTAGAGGGGGGAAACGGACGCGTCGGGTCTACACGGAGGGGATCCTGCTGTGGGGCTAGCCCGGATGTTGCTCCAAAGTGTTCCTATGGGCTGATCTAACACAACCAGGTGGGGAGGTCCACTGGTCAAAGCCCGCCCGTGCAAAGTCAAAGGGCTAGATCCCGTGGTCAAACACTACAGGTTTAGGCGGGACGGGGGCACTAGGGGTAGCAATGCCACCGGAGTGTCGCACCGGGCCCTCATACATGTGGGGTGGTGTCGTGGCATGTCCGAAGAGGCGGGACGCGTCTCCGGGGCGTGGCACCCCCTCACGCACGGCGATGACACAGTAGTATTCGTTCTGCGATAACGATGCGGCGTCAATATTACTAAATACTCGGAGCGCGTTAAAATCATGATTTATTTTGCACGACGTAGGCACATGTGCTATAGGAACGATGGTATTTTTTTCATAATTTTTGGTGATGGAGAAGTATCCGAAAATTTCCCTCTACGCGGATTGCCCTTCGCGCGTCTATGGCTGTGGCCGGCGGCCTCCGGGGGCTAGCATGCCGCCAAATCTTGCGTAGGCGGCCTCTCACAAGTCTGGAAGTGTTGTGGCGGTTGCAAACGCCCGGCACGCGTGTCCGGGGTGTGCCCCCCTCACGGAAGGCGCCGCCGCCGGCTCCTGGAGGGGGGAAACGGACGCGTCGGGTCTACAGGGAGGGGATCTTGCTATGGATCTGGCCCGGATGTTGCTCCAAAGTGTTCCTATGGGCTGACCTAACACAACCGGGAGGGGAGGTCCACTGGTCAAAGCCCGTCCGTGCAAAGTCAAAGGGTTAGATCTCGTGGTCAAACGCTATAGGTTTAGGCGGGACGGGGGCACTGGGGGTAGCAATGCCACCGAAGCGTTGCACCGGGCCCTCATACATGCAGGGTGGTGTGGTGGCATGTCCGAAGAGGCGGGACGCGTCTCTGAGGCGTGGCCCCCCCTCACGGACGGCGATGACACGGTAGTAGACGTTCTGCGGTAACGATGCGGCGTCAATATTACTAAATACTCAGAGCGCGATAAAATCATGAGTTTGTTTGCACGACGTGGGCACATGTGCTATAGGAACGATGGTATTTTTTCATAATTTTTGGTGATGGAGAAGTATCCGAAAAATTCCCTCTACGCGGATTGCCCTTCGCGCGTCTACGGCTGTGGCCGGCGGCTTCCGGGGGCTAGCATGCCGCCAAATCTTGCGTAGGCGGCCTCTCACAAGTCTGGAAGTGTTGTGGCGGTTGCAGACGCCTGGCACGCGTGTCCGGGGTGTGCCCCCCCTCACGGACGGCCGCCGCCGGCACCTGGAGGGCGAAAACGGACGCGTCGGGTCTACACGGAGGGGATCTTGCTATGGGTCTGGCCCGGATGTTGCTCCAAAGTGTTCCTATGGGCTGACCTAACACAACCGGGTGGGGAGGTCCACTGGTCAAAGCCCGTCCGTGCAAAGACAAAGGGCAAGATCCCGTGGTCAAATGCTACAGGTTTAGGCGGGATGGGGGCCAGTGGGGGGGGGGTAGCAATGCCACCGGAGTGTCACACCGGGCCCTCATACATGCGAGGTGGTGTGGTGGCATGTCCGAAGAGGCGGGACGCGTCTCCGGGGCGTGGCCCCCCCTCACGGACGACGATGACACGGTAGTAGACGTTCTGCGGTAACGATGCGGCGTTAATATTAATAAATACTCGGAGCGCGATAAAATCATGAGTTTTTTTGCACGACATGGGCACATGTGCTATAGGAACGATGGTATTTTTTCATAATTTTTGGTGATGGAGAAGTATCCTAAAAATTCCCTCTACGCGGATTGCCCTTCGTGCGTCTACGGCTGTGGCCGGCGGCCTCCGGGGGCTAGCATGCCGCCAAATCTTGCGTAGGCGGCCTCTCACAAGTCTGGAAGTGTTGTGGCGGTTGCAAACGCCTGGCACGCGTGTCCAGGGTGTGCCCTCCCTCACGGACGGCGCCGCCGCCGGCACCTCGAGGGGGGAAACGGACGCGTCGGGTCTACATGGAGGGGATCTTGCTGTGGGTCTGGCCCGGATGTGGCTCCAAAGTGTTCCTGTGGGCTGACCTAACACAACCGGGTGGGGAGGTCCACTGGTCAAAGCCCGTCCGTGTAAAGTCAAAGGGCTAGATCCCGTGGTCAAACGCTATAGGTTTAGGCGGGACGGGGGCATTGGAGGGGTAGCAATGCCACCGGAGCATCGCACCGGGCCCTCATACATGCGGGGTGGTGTGGTGGCATGTCCGAAGAGGCGGGACGCGTCTCCGGGGCGTGGCCCCCCCTCACGGACGGCGATGACACGGTAGTAGACGTTCTGCGGTAACGATGCGGCGTCAATGTTACTAAATACTCGGAGCGCGATAAAATCATGATTTTTTTGCACGACGTGGGAACATGTGCTATAGGAACAATGGTATTTTTTCATAATTTTTGGTGATGGAGAAGTATCCGAAAAATTCCCTCTACGCGGATTGCCCTTCGCGCGTCTACGGTTGTGGCCGGCGGCTAGCATGCCGCCAAATCTTGCATAGGCGGCCTCTCACAAGTCTGGAAGTGTTGGGGCGGTTGCAAACGCCTGGCACGCGTGTCCGGGGTGTGCCCCCCTCACGGACGGTGCCGCCGCCGGCACCTGGAGGGGGGAAACGGATGCATCGGGTCTACACGGAGGGGATCTTGCTGTGGGTTTGGCCCGGATGTTGCTCCAAAGTGTTCCTATGGGCTTACCTAACACAACCGGGTGGGGAGGCCCACTGGTCAAAGCCCATCCGTGCAAAGTCAAAGGGCTAGATCCCGTGGTCAAACGCTACAGGTTTAGGCGGGACGGGGGCACTGGGGGGTAGCAATGCCACCGGAGCGTCGCACCGGGCCCTCATACATGCGGGGTGGTGTGGTGGCTTGTCTGAAGAGGCGGGACCCGTCTCCGGGACGTGGCCCCCCCCCCCTCACGGACGGCGATGACACGGTAGTAGACGTTCTGCGGTAACGACGCGGCGTCAATATTACTAAATACTCGGAGCGCGATAAAATCACGAGTTTTCTTGCACGACGTGGGCACATGTGCTATAGGAACGAAGGTATTTTTTCATAAATTTTGGTGATGGAGAAGTATCCGAAAAATTCCCTCTACGCGGATTGCCCTTCGCGCGTCTACGGCTGTGGCCGGCGGCCTCCGGGGGCTAGCATGCCGCCAAATCTTGCGTAGGCGGCCTCTCACAAGTCTGGAAGTGTTGTGGCGGTTGCAGACGCCTGGCACGCGTGTCCGGGGTGTGCCCCCCCTCATGGACGGCGCCGCCGCCGGCACCTGGAGGGCGGAAACGGACGCGTCGGGTCTACACGGAGGGGATCTTGCTGTGGGTCTGGCCCGGATGTTGCTCCAATGTGTTCCTATGGGCTGACCTAACACAACCGGGTGGGGAGGTCCACTGGTCAAAGCCCGTCCGTGCAAAGACAAAGGGCTAGATCCCGTGGTCAAACCCTACAGGTTTAGGCGGGATGGGGGCAGTGGGGGGGGGTAGCAATGCCACCGGAGCGTCGCACCGGGCCCTCATACATGCGGGGTGGTGTGGTGGCATGTCCGAAGAGGCGGGACGCATCTCCGGGGCGTGGCCCCCCCTCACGGACGGCGATGACACGGTAGTAGACATTCTGCGGTAACGATGCGGCGTTAATATTACTAAATACTCGGAGCGCGATAAATCATGAGTTTTTTTGCACGACGTGGGCACATGTGCTATAGGAACGATGGTATTTTTTCATAATTTTTGGTGATGGAAAAGTATCCGAAAAATTCCCTCTACGCGGATTGCCCTTCGCGCGTCTACGGCTGTGGCCGGCGGCCTCCGGGGGCTAGCATGCCGCCAAATCTTGCGTAGGCGGCCTCTCACAAGTCTGGAAGTGTTGTGGCGGTTGCAAATGCCCGACACGCGTGTCCGGGGTGTGCTCCCCCTCACGGACGGCGCCGCCGCTGGCACCTAGAGGGGGGAAACGGACGCGTCGGGTCTACACGGAGGGGATCTTGCTGTGGGTCTGGCCCGGATGTTGCTCCAAAGTGTTCCTATGGGCTGACCTAACACAACCAGGTGGGGAGGTCCACTGGTCAAAGCCCGCCCGTGCAAAGTCAAAGGGCTAGATCCCGTGGTCAAACACTACAGGTTTAGGCGGGACGGGGGCACTGGGGGTAGCAATGCCACCGGAGTGTCGCACGGGCCCTCATACATGTGGGGTGGTGTCGTGGCATGTCCGAAGAGGCGGGACGCGTCTCCGGGGCGTGGCCCCCCCTCACGGACGGCGATGACACAGTAGTATTCGTTCTGCGATAACGATGCGGCGTCAATATTACTAAATACTCGGAGCGCGTTAAAATCATGATTTTTTTGCACGACGTAGGCACATGTGCTATAGGAACGATGGTATTTTTTTCATAATTTTTGGTGATGGAGAAGTATCCAAAAAATTCCCTCTACGCGGATTGCCCTTCGCGCGTCTACGGCTGTGGCCGGCGGCCTCCGGGGGCTAGCATGCCGCCAAATCTTGCGTAGGCGGCCTCTCACAAGTCTGGAAGTGTTGTGGCGGTTGCAAACGCCTGGCACGCGTGTCCGGGGTGTGCCCCCCTCACGGAAGGCGCCGCCGCCGGCTCCTGGAGGGGGGAAACGGACACGTCGGGTCTACATGGAGGGGATCTTGCTGTGGATCTGGCCCGGATGTTGCTCCAAAGTGTTCCTATGGGCTGACCTGACACAACCGGGTGGGGAGGTCCACTGGTCAAAGCCCGTCCGTGCAAAGTCAAAGGGCTAGATCCCGTGGTCAAATGCTACAGGTTTAGGCGGGACGGGGGCACTGGGGTAGCAATGCCACCGGAGCGTCGCACCGGGCCCTCATACATGCGGGGTGGTGTGGTGGCATGTCCGAAGAGGCGGGACGCGTCTCCGGGGCGTGGCCCCCCCTCACGGACGGCGATGACACGGTAGTAGACGTTCTGCGGTAACGATGCGGCGTTAATATTACTAAATACTCGGAGCGCGATAAAATCATGAGTTTTTTTGCACGACGTGGGCACTTGTGCTATAGGAACGATGGTATTTTTTCATAATTTTTGGTGATGGAGAAGTATCCGAAAAATTCCCTCTACGCGGATTGCCCTTCGCGCGTCTACGGCTGTGGCCTGCGGCCTCCGGGGGCTAGCATGCCGCCAAATCTTGCGTAGGCGGCCTCTCACAAGTCTGGAAGTGTTGTGGCGGTTGCAAACGCCCGGCACGCGTGTCCGGGGTGTGCCCCCCTCATGGACGGCACCGCCGCCGGCCCCTGGAGGGGGGAAACGAACGCGTCGGGTCTACACGGAGGGGATCTTGCTGTGGGTCTGGCCCGGATGTTGCTCCAAAGTGTTCCTATGGGCTGACCTAACACAACCGGGTGGGGAGGTCCACTGGTCAAAGCCCGTCCGTGCAAAGTCAAAGGGCTAGATCCCGTGGTCAAACGCTCCAGGTTTAGGCGGGACGGGGGCACTGGGGTAGCAATGCCACCGGAGCGTCGCAACGGGCCCTCATACATGCGGGGTGGTGTGGTGGCATGTCCGAAGAGGCGGGACGCGTCTCCGGGGCGTGGCCCCCCCTCACGGACGGCGATGACACGGTAGTAGATGTTCTGTGGGAACGATGCGGCGTCAATATTACTAAATACTCGGAGCGCGATAAAATCATGATTTTTTTTGCACGACGTGGGAACATGTGCTATAGGAACAATGGTATTTTTTTCATAATTTTTGGTGATGGAGAAGTATTCAAAAAATTCCCTCTACGCGGATTGCCCTTCGCGCGTCTACGGCTGTGGCCGGCGGCTAGCATGCCGCCAAATCTTGCATAGGCGGCCTCTCGCAAGTCTGGAAGTGTTGTGGCGGTTGCAAACGCCCGGCACGTGTGTCCGGAGTGTGCCCCCCTCACGGACGGCGCCGCCGCCGGCACCTGGAGGGGGGAAACGGACGCATCGGGTCTACACGGAGGGGATCTTGCTGTGGGTTTGGCCCGGATGTTGCTCCAAAGTGTTCCTATGGGCTGACCTAACACAACCGGGTGGGGAGGCCCACTGGTCAAAGCCCATCCGTGCAAAGTCAAAGGGCTAGATCCCGTGGTCAAACGCTACAGGTTTAGGCGGGACGGGGGCACTGGGGGGTAGCAATGCCACCGGAGCGTCGCACCGGGCCCTCATACATGCGGGGTGGTGTGGTGGCATGTCTGAAGAGGCGGGACGCGTCTCCGGGGCGTGGCCCCCCCCCTCACGGACGGCGATGACACGGTAGTAGACGTTCTGCGGTAACGACGCGGCGTCAATATTACTAAATACTCGGAGCGCGATAAAATCATGAGTTTTTTTGCACGACGTGGGCACATGTGCTATAGGAACGAAGTTATTTTCTCATAATTTTTGGTGATGGAGAAGTATCCGAAAAATTCCCTCTACGCGGATTGCCCTTCGCGCGTCTACGGCTGTGGCCGGCGGCCTCCGGGGGCTAGCATGCCGCCAAATCTTGCGTAGGCGGCCTCTCACAAGTCTGGAAGTGTTGTGGCGGTTGCAGACGCCTGGCACGCGTGTCCGGGGTGTGCCCCCCCTCATGGACGGCGCCGCCGCCGGCACCTGGAGGGCGGAAACGGACGCGTCGGGTCTACACGGAGGGGATCTTGCTGTGGGTCTGGCCCGGATGTTGCTCCAAAGTGTTCCTATGGGCTGAACTAACACAACCGGGTGGGGAGGTCCACTGGTCAAAGCCCGTCCGTGCAAAGACAAAGGGCTAGATCCCGTGATCAAACGCTACAGGTTTAGGCAGGATGGGGGCAGTGAGGGGGGTAGCAATGCCACCGGAGCGTCGCACCGGGCCCTCATACATGCGGGGTGGTGTGGTGGCATGTCCGAAGAGGCGGGACGCGTCTCCGGGGCGTGGCCCCCCCTCACGGACGGCGATGACACGGTAGTAGACGTTCTGCGGTAACGATGCGGCGTTAATATTACTAAATACTCGGAGCGCGATAAATCATGAGTTTTTTTGCACGACGTGGGCACATGTGCTATAGGAACGATGGTATTTTTTCATAATTTTTGGTGATGGAGAAGTATCCGAAAAATTCCCTCTATGCGGATTGCCCTTCGCGCGTCTACGGCTGTGGCCGGCGGCCTTCGGGGGCTAGCATGCCGCCAAATCTTGCGTAGGCGGCCTCTCACAAGTCTGGAAGTGTTGTGGCGGTTGCAAACGCCCGGCACGCGTGTCCGGGGTGTGCTCCCCCTCACGGACAGCGCCGCCGCTGGCACCTAGAGGGGGGAAACGGACGCGTCGGGTCTACACGGAGGGGATCTTGCTGTGGGTCTGGCCCGGATGTTGCTCCAAAGTGTTCCTATGGGCTGACCTAACACAACCAGGTGGGGAGGTCCACTGGTCAAAGCCCGCCCGTGCAAAGTCAAAGGGCTAGATCCCGTGGTCAAACACTACAGGTTTAGGCGGGACGGGGGCACTGGGGGTAGCAATGCCACCGGAGTGTCGCACGGGCCCTCATACATGTGGGGTGGTGTCGTGGCATGTCCGAAGAGGCGGGACGCGTCTCCGGGGCGTGGCCCCCCCTCACGGACGGCGATGACATAGTAGTATTCGTTCTGCGATAACGATGCGGCGTCAATATTAATAAATATTCGGAGCGCGTTAAAATCATGATTTTTTTTGCACGACGTAGGCACATGTGCTATAGGAACGATGGTATTTTTTTCATAACTTTTGGTGATGGAGAAGTATCCGAAAAATTCCCTCTACGCGGATTGCCCTTCGCGCATCTACGGCTGTGGCCGGCGGCCTCCGGGGGCTAGCATGCCGCCAAATCTTGCGTAGGCGGCCTCTCACAAGTCTGGAAGTGTTGTGGCGGTTGCAAACGCCCGGCACGCGTGTCCGGGGTGTGCCCCCCTCACGGAAGGCGCCGCCGCCGGCTCCTGGAGGGGGGAAACGGAGGCGTCGGGTCTACATGGAGGGGATCTTGCTGTGGATCTGGCCCGGATATTGCTCCAAAGTGTTCCTATGGGCTGACCTAACACAACCGGGTGGGGAGGTCCACTGGTCAAAGCCCGTCCGTGCAAAGTCAAAGGGCTAGATCCTGTGGTCAAACACTACAGGTTTAGGCGGGACGGGGGCACTGGGGGTAGCAATGCCACCGGAGCGTCGCACCGGGCCCTCATACATGCGGGGTGGTGTGGTGGCATGTCCGAAGAGGCGGGACCCGTCTCTGGGGCGTGGCCCCCCCCTCACGGACGGCGATGACACGGTACTAGACGTTCTGTGGTAACGATGCGGCGTCAATATTACTAAATACTCGGAGCGCGATAAAATCAAGATTTTTTTTGCACGACGTGGGAACATGTGCTATAGGAACAATGGTATTTTTTTCATAATTTTTGGTGATGGAGAAGTATCCGAAAAATTCCCTCTACGCGGATTGCCCTTCGCGCGTCTACGGCTGTGGCCGGCGGCTAGCATGCCGCCAAATCTTGCATAGGCGGCCTCTCACAAGTCTGGAAGTGTTGTGGCGGTTGCAAACGCCCGGCACGCGTGTCCGGGGTGTGCCCCCCTCACGGATGGCGCCGCCGCCGGCACCTGGAGGGGGGAAACGGATGCATCGGGTCTACACGGAGGGGATCTTGCTGTGGGTTTGGCCCGGATGTTGCTCCAAAGTGTTCCTATGGGCTGACCTAACACAACCGGGTGGGGAGGCCCACTTGTCAAAGCCCATCCGTGCAAAGTCAAAGGGCTCGATCCCGTGGTCAAACGCTACAGGTTTAGGCGGGACGGGGGCACTGGGGGGTAGCAATGCCACCGGAGCGTCGCACCGGGCCCTCATACATGCGGGGTGGTGTGGTGGCATGTCTGAAGAGGCGGGACCCGTCTCCGGGGCGTGGCCCCCCCCTCACGGACGGCGATGACACGGTAGTAGACGTTCTGCGGTAACGACGCGGCGTCAATATTTCTAAATACTCGGAGCGCGATAAAATCATGAGTTTTTTTGCACGACGTGGGCACATGTGCTATAGGAACGAAGGTATTTTTTCATAATTTTTGGTGATGGAGAAGTATCCGAAAAATTCCCTCTATGCGGATTGCCCTTCGCGCGTCTACGGCTGTGGCCGGCGGCCTCCGGGGGCTAGCATGCCGCCAAATCTTGCGTAGGCGGCCTCTCACAAGTCTGGAAGTGTTGTGGCGGTTGCAAACGCCCGGCACATGTGTCCGGGGTGTGCCCCCCTCACGGACGGCGCCGCCGCCGGCACCTGGAGGGGGAAACGGACGCGTCGGGTCTACACGGAGGGGATCTTGCTGTGGGTCTGGCCCGGATGTTGCTCCAAAGTGTTCCTATGGGCTGACCTAACACAACCGGGTGGGGAGGTCCACTGGTCAAAGCCCGTCCGTGCAAAGTCAAAGGGCTAGATCCCGTGGTCAAACGCTACAGGTTTAGGCGGGACGGGGGCACTGGGGGTAGCAATGCCACCGGAGCGTCGCACCGGGCCCTCATACATGCGAGGTGGTGTGGTGGCATGTCCGAAGAGGCGGGACGCGTCTCCGGGGCGTGGCCCCCCCTCACGGACGGCGATGACACGGTAGTAGACGTTCTGCGGTAACGATGCGGCGTCAATATTACTAAATACTCGGAGTGCGATAAAATCATGATTTTGTTTGCACGACGTGGGAACATGTGCTATAGGAACAATGGTATTTTTTTCATAATTTTTGGTGATGGAGAAGTATCCGAAAAATTCCCTCTACGCGGATTGCCCTTCGCACGTCTACGGCTGTGGCCGGCGGCTAGCATGCCGCCAAATCTTGCATAGGCGGCCTCTCACAAGTCTGGAAGTGTTGTGGCGGTTGCAAACGCCCGACACGCGTGTCCGGGGTGTGCCCCCCTGATGGACGGCGCCGCCGCCGGCACCTGGAGGGGGGAAACGGACGCATCGGGTCTACACGGAGGGGATCTTGCTGTGGGTTTGGCCCGGATGTTGCTCCAAAGTGTTCCTATGGGCTGACCTAACACAACCGGGTGGGGACGCCCACTGGTCAAAGCCCATCCATGCAAAGTCAAAGGGCTAGATCCCATGGTCAAACGCTACAGGTTTAGGCGGGACGGGGGCACTGGGGGGTAGCAATGCCACCGGAGCATCGCACTGGGCCCTCATACATGTGGGGTGGTGTGGTGGCATGTCCAAAGAGGCGGGACGCGTCTTCGAGGCGTGCCCCCCCCTCACGGACGGTGATGACACGGTAGTAGACGTTCTGCGATGACGATGCAGCGTCAATATTACTAAATACTCGGAGCGCGATAAAATCATGAGTTTTTTTGCATGACGTGGGCACATGTGCTATAGGAACGATGGTATTTTTTCATAATTTTTGGTGATGGAGAAGTATCCGAAAAATTCCCTCTATGCGGATTGCCCTTCGCGCGTCTACGGCTGTGGCCGGCGGCCTCCGGGGGCTAGCATGCCGCCAAATCTTGCGTAGGCGGCCTCTCACAAGTCTGGAAGTGTTGTGGCGGTTGCAAACGCCCGACACGCATGTTCGGGGTGTGCCCCCCTCACGAACGGCGCCGCCGCCGGCACCTGGAGGGGGGAAACGGACGCGTCGGGTCTACACGTAGGGGATCTTGCTGTGGGTCTGGCCCGGATGTTGCTCCAAAGTGTTCCTATGGGCTGACCTAACACAACCGGGTGGGAAGGTCCACTGGTCAAAGCCCGTCCGTGCAAAGTCAAAGGGCTAGATCTCGTGGTCAAACGCTATAGGTTTAGGCGGGACGGGGGCACTTGGGGGTAGCACTGCCACCGAAGCGTCGCACCGGGCCCTCATACATGCAGGGTGGTGTGGTGGCATGTCCGAAGAGGCGGGACGCGTCTCTGAGGCGTGGCCCCCCCTCACGGACGGCGATGACACGGTAGTAGACGTTCTGCGGTAACGATGCGGCGTCAATATTACTAAATACTCGGAGCGCGATAAAATCATGAGTTTTTTTGCACGACGTGGGCACATGTGCTATAGGAACGATGGTATTTTTTCATAATTTTTGGTGATGGAGAAGTATCCGAAAAATTCCCTCTACGCGGATTCCCCTTCGCACGTCTACGGCTGTGGCCGGCGGCCTCCGGGGGCTAGCATGCCGCCAAATCCTGCGTAGGCGGCCTCTCACAAGTCTGGAAGTGTTGTGGCGATTGCAAACGCCCGACACACGTGTCCGGGGTGTGCCCCCCTCACGGACGGCGTCGCCGCCGGCACCTGGAGGGGCGAAACGGAGGCGTCTGGTCTACACGGAGGGGATTTTGCTGTGGGTCTGGCCCGGATGTTGCTCCAAAGTGTTCCTATGGGCTGACCTAACACAACCGGGTGGGGAGGTCCACTGGTCAAAGCCCGTCCGTGCAAAGTCAAAGGGCTAGATCCCGTGGTCAAACACTACAGGTTTTTAAGCGGGACGGGGGCACTGGGGTAGCAATGCCACCGGAGCGTCGCACCGGGCCCTCAAACATGCAGGGTAGTGCGGTGGCATGTCCGAAGAGGGGGGACGCGTCTCGGGGGTGTGGCGCCCCCTCACGGACGACGATAACACGGTAGTAGACATTCTTCGGTAAAGATGCGGCGTCAATACTACTAAATACTCGGAGCACGATAAAATCATGAGTTTTTTTGCACAACGTGGGCACATGTGCTATAGGAACGATGGTATTTTTTCATAATTTTTGGTGATGGAGAAGTATCCGAAAAATTCCCTCTACGCGGATTGCCCTTCGCGCGTCTACGGCTGTGGCCGGCGGTCTCCGGGGGCTACCATGCCGCCAAATCTTGCGTAGGTGGCCTCTCACAAGTCTGGAAGTGTTGTGGCGGTTGCAAACGCCTGGCACGCGTGTCCGGGGTGTGCCCCCCTCACGGACGGCGCCGCCGCCGGCACCTGGAGGGTGGAAACGGACGCGTCGGGTCTACACGGAGGGGATCTTGCTGTGGGTCTGGCCCGGATGTTGCTCCAAAGTTTTCCTATGGGCTGACCTAACACAACCGGGTGGGGAGGTCCACTGGTCAAAGCCCGTCCGTGCAAAGTCAAAGGGCTAGATCCCGTGGTCAAACGCTACAGGTTTAGGCGGGATGGGGGCAGTGGGGGGGGTAGCAATGCCACCGGAGCGTTGCACCGGGCCCTCATACATGCGGGGTGGTGTGGTGGCATGTCCGAAGAGGCGGGACGCGTCTCTGGGGCGTGCCCCCCCCCTCACGAACGGCGATCACACGGTAGTAGACGTTCTGCGGTAACGATGCGGCGTCAATATTACTAAATACTCGGAGCGCGATAAAATCATGAGTTTTTTTGCACGACGTGGGCGCATGTGCTATAGGAACGATGGTATTTTTTCATAATTTTTGGTGATGGAGAAGTATCCGAAAAATTCCCTCTACGCGGATTGCCCTTCGCGCGTCTACGGCTGTGGCCGGCGGCCTCCGGGGGCTAGCATGCCGCCAAATCTTGCATAGGCGGCCTCTCACAAGTCTGGAAGTGTTGTGGCGGTTGCAAACGCCCGGCACGCGTGTCCGGGGTGTGCCCCCGTCATGGACGGCGCCGCCGCCGGCACCTGGAGGGGGGAAACGGACACGTCGGGTCTACACGGAGGGGATCTTGCTGTGGGTCTGGCCCGGATGTTGCTCCAAAGTGTTCCTATGGGATGACCTAACACAACCGGGTGGGGAGGTCCACTGGTCAAAGCCCGTCCGTGCAAAGTCAAAGGGCTAGATCCCGTGGTCAAATGCTACAGGTTTAGGCGGGACGGGGGCACTGGGGGGGTTGCAATGCCACCGGAGCGTCGCACCGGGCCCTCATACATGCGGGGTGGTGTGGTGGCATGTCCGAAGAGGGGGGACGCATCTCCGGGGCGTGGCCCCCCTCACGGACGGCGATGACACGGTAGTAGACATTCTGCGGTAACGATGTGGCGTCAATATTACTAAATACTCGGAGCGCGATAAAATCATGAGTTTTTTTGCACGACGTGGGCACATGTGCTATAGGAATGAAGGTATTTTTTCATAATTTTTGGTGACGGAGAAGTATCCGAAAAATTCCCTGGTCAAAGCCCGTC
>NC_057794.1:554770609-554772284 GCF_018294505.1 Triticum aestivum | reverse complement strand
CCCCCCTCACGGACGGCGCCGCCGCCGGCACCTGGAGGGGGGAAACGGACGCGTCGGGTCTACACGGAGGGGATCTTGCTGTGGGTCTGGCCCGGATGTTGCTCCAAAGTGTTCCTATGGGCTGACCTAACACAACCGGGTGGGGAGGTCCACTGGTCAAAACCCGTCCGTGCAAAGTCAAAGGGCTAGATCCCGTGGTCAAATGCTACAGGTTTAGGCGGGACGGGGGCACTGGGGGTAGCAATGCCATCGGAGCGTCGCACCGGGCCCTCATACATGCGGGGTGGTGTGGTGGCATGTCCGAAGAGGCGGGACGCGTCTCCGGGGCGTGGCTCCCCCTCACGGACGGCGATGACACGGTAGTAGACGTTCTGCGGTAACGATGCGGCGTCAATATTACTAAATACTCGGAGCGCGATAAAATCATGAGTTTTTTTGCACGATGTGGGCACATGTGCTATAGGAACGATGGTATTTTTTCATAATTTTTGGTGATGGAGAAGTATCCGAAAAATTCCCTCTATGCAGATTGCCCTTCGCGCGTCTACGGCTGTGGCCGGCGGCCTCCGGGGGCTAGCATGCTGCCAAATCTTGCGTAGGAGGCCTCTCACAAGTCTGGAAGTGTTGTGGCGGTTGCAAACGCCCGACACGCATGTCCGGGGTGTGCCCCCCTCACAGACGGCGCCGCCGCCGGCACCTGGAGGGGGGAAATGAACGCGTCGGGTCTACATGGAGGGGATCTTGCTGTGGGTCTGGCCCGGATGTTGCTCCAAAGTGTTCCTATGGGCTGACCTAACACAACCGGGTGGGGAGGTCCACTGGTCAAAGCCCGTCCGTGCAAAGTCAAAGGGCTAGATCCCGTGGTCAAACACTACAGGTTTTTAAGCGGGACGGGGGCACTGGGGTAGCAATGCCACCGGAGCGTCGCACCGGGCCCTCAAACATGCGGGGTAGTGCGGTGGCATGTCCGAAGAGGGGGGACGCGTCTCGGGGGTGTGGCGCCCCCTCACGGACGACGATAACACGGTAGTAGACATTCTTCGGTAAAGATGCGGCGTCAATACTACTAAATACTCGGAGCACGATAAAATCATGAGTTTTTTTGCACAACGTGGGCACATGTGCTATAGGAACGATGGTATTTTTTCATAATTTTTGGTGATGGAGAAGTATCCGAAAAATTCCCTCTACGCGGATTGCCCTTCGCGCGTCTACGGCTGTGGCCGGCGGTCTCCGGGGGCTACCATGCCGCCAAATCTTGCGTAGGTGGCCTCTCACAAGTCTGGAAGTGTTGTGGCGGTTGCAAACGCCTGGCACGCGTGTCCGGGGTGTGCCCCCCTCACGGACGGCGCCGCCGCCGGCACCTGGAGGGTGGAAACGGACGCGTCGGGTCTACACGGAGGGGATCTTGCTGTGGGTCTGGCCCGGATGTTGCTCCAAAGTTTTCCTATGGGCTGACCTAACACAACCGGGTGGGGAGGTCCACTGGTCAAAGCCCGTCCGTGCAAAGTCAAAGGGCTAGATCCCGTGGTCAAACGCTACAGGTTTAGGCGGGATGGGGGCAGTGGGGGGGGTAGCAATGCCACCGGAGCGTTGCACCGGGCCCTCATACATGCGGGGTGGTGTGGTGGCATGTCCGAAGAGGCGGGACGCGTCTCTGGGGCGTGCCCCCCCC
>NC_057794.1:554759174-554770599 GCF_018294505.1 Triticum aestivum | reverse complement strand
GGAATGAAGGTATTTTTTCATAATTTTTGGTGACGGAGAAGTATCCGAAAAATTCCCTGGTCAAAGCCCGTCCATGCAAAGTCAAAGGGCTAGATCCCGTGGTCAAACGCTACAGGTTTAGGCGGGATGGGGGCGGTGGGGGGGGGGTAGCAATGCCACCGGAGCGTCTCACCGGGCCCTCATACATGCGGGGTGGTGTGGTGGCATGTCCGAAGAGGCGGGACGCGTCTCCGGGGCGTGGCCCCCCCTCACGGACGGCGATGACACGGTAGTAGACGTTCTGCGGTAACGATGCGGCGTCAATATTACTAAATACTCGGAGCGCGATAAAATCATGAGTTTTTTTGCATGACGTGGGCACATGTGCTACAGGAATGATGGTATTTTTTCATAATTTTTAGTGATGGAGAAGTATCCGAAAAATTCCCTCTACGCGGATTGCCCTTCGCGCGTCTACGGCTATGGCCGACGGCCTCCGGGGGCTAGCATGTTGCCAAATCTTGCATAGGCGGCCTCTCACAAGTCTGGAAGTGTTGTGGCGGTTGCAAACGCCCCGCAAGTGTGTCCGGGGTGTGCACCCCTCACAGACGGCGCCGCCGCCGGCAACTTGAGGGGGGAAACGGACGCGTCGGGTCTACACGGAGGGGATCTTGCTGTGGGTCTGGCCCGGATGCTGCTCCAAAGTGTTCCTATGGGCTGACCTAACACAACCGGGTGGGGAGGTCCACTGGTCAAAGCCCGTCTGTGCAAAGTCAAAGGGCTAGATCCCGTGGTCAAATGCTACAGGTTTAGGCGGGACGGGGGCACTGGGGGTAGCAATGCCATCGGAGCATCGCACGGGGCCCTCATACATGCGGGGTGGTGTGGTGGCATGTCCGAAGAGGCGGGACGCGTCTCCGGGGCGTGGCCCCCCCTCACGGACGGCGATGACACGGTAGTAGACGTTCCGCGGTAATGATGCGGCGTCAATATTACAAAATACTCGGAGCGCGATAAAATCATAAGTTTTTTTGCACGACGTGGGCACATGTGCTATAGGAACGATGGTATTTTTTCATAATTTTTGGTGATGGAGAAGTATCCGAAAAATTCCCTCTACGCGGATTGCCCTTCGCGTGTCTACGGCTGTGGCTTGCGGCCTCCGGGGGCTAGCATGCCGCCAAATCTTGCGTAGGCGGCCTCTCACAAGTTTGGAAGTGTTGTGGCGGTTGCAAACGCCCGACACGCGTGTCCGGGGTGTGCCCCCCCTCACGGACGGCGCCGCCGCCGGCACCTGGAGGGGGGAAACGGACGCGTCGGGTCTACACGGAGGGGATCTTGCTGTGGGTCTGGCCCGGATGTTGCTCCAAAGTGTTCCTATGGGCTGACCTAACACAACCGGGTGGGGAGGTCCACTGGTCAAAACCCGTCCGTGCAAAGTCAAAGGGCTAGATCCCGTGGTCAAATGCTACAGGTTTAGGCGGGACGGGGGCACTGGGGGTAGCAATGCCATCGGAGCGTCGCACCGGGCCCTCATACATGCGGGGTGGTGTGGTGGCATGTCCGAAGAGGCGGGACGCGTCTCCGGGGCGTGGCTCCCCCTCACGGACGGCGATGACACGGTAGTAGACGTTCTGCGGTAACGATGCGGCGTCAATATTACTAAATACTCGGAGCGCGATAAAATCATGAGTTTTTTTGCACGATGTGGGCACATGTGCTATAGGAACGATGGTATTTTTTCATAATTTTTGGTGATGGAGAAGTATCCGAAAAATTCCCTCTATGCAGATTGCCCTTCGCGCGTCTACGGCTGTGGCCGGCGGCCTCCGGGGGCTAGCATGCTGCCAAATCTTGCGTAGGAGGCCTCTCACAAGTCTGGAAGTGTTGTGGCGGTTGCAAACGCCCGACACGCATGTCCGGGGTGTGCCCCCCTCACAGACGGCGCCGCCGCCGGCACCTGGAGGGGGGAAATGAACGCGTCGGGTCTACATGGAGGGGATCTTGCTGTGGGTCTGGCCCGGATGTTGCTCCAAAGTGTACCTATGGGCTGACCTAACACAACCGGGTGGGGAGGTCCACTGGTCAAAGCCCGTCCGCGCAAAGTCAAAGGGCTAGATCCCATGGTCAAATGTTACAGGTTTAGGCAGGACGGGGGCACTGGGGGTAGCAATGCCACCGGAGCGTCGCAACGGGCCCTCATACATGCGGGGTGGTGTGGTGGCATGTCCGAAGAGGCGGGATGCGTCTCCGGGTCCTGGCCCCCCCTCACGGACGGCGATGACACGGTAGTAGACGTTCTGCGGTAACGATGCAGCGTGAATATTACTAAATACTCGGAGCGAGATAAAATCATGAGTTTTTTTGCACGACATGGGCACATGTGCTATAGGAACGATGGTATTTTTTCATAATTTTTGGTGATGGAGAAGTATCCGAAAAATTCCCTCTATGCGGATTGCCCTTCGCGCGTCTACGGCTGTGGCCGGCGGCCTCCGGGGGCTAGCATGCCGCCAAATCTTGCGTAGGCGGCCTCTCACAAGTCTGGAAGTGTTGTGGCGGTTGCAAACGCCAGGCACGCGTGTCCGGGGTGTGCCCCCCTCACGGACGGCGCCGCCGCCGGCACCTGGAGGGGGGAAACGGACGCGTCGGGTCTACACGGAGGGGATCTTGCTGTGGGTCTGGCCCGGATGTTGCTCCAAAGTGTTCCTATGGGCTGACCTAACACAACCGGGTGGGGATGTCCACTGGTCAAAGCCCGTCCGTGGAAAGTCAAAGGGCTAGATCCCGTGGTCAAACGCTACAGGTTTAGGCGGGACGGGGGCACTGGGGGGTAGCAATGCCACCGGAGCGTCGCACCGGGCCCTCATACATGCGGGGTGGTGTGGTGGCATGTCCGAAGAGGCGGGACGCGTCTCCGGGGCGTGGCCCCCCCTCACGAACGGCGATGACACGATAGTAGACGTTCTGCGGTAACGATGCGGCGTCAATATTACTAAATACTCGGAGCGCGATAAAATCATGATTTTTTTGCACGACGTGGGAACATGTGCTATAGGAACAATGGTATTTTTTTAATAATTTTTGGTGATGGAGAAGTATCCGAAAAATTCCCTCTACGCGGATTGCCCTTCGCACGTCTACGGCTGTGGCCGGCGGCTAGCATGCCGCCAAATCTTACATAGGCGGCCTCTCACAAGTCTGGAAGTGTTGTGGCGGTTGCAAACGCCCGACACGCGTGTCCGGGGTGTGCCCCCCTCACGGACGGCGCCGCCGCCGGCACTTGGAGGGGGGAAACGGACGCATCGGGTCTACACGGAGGGGATCTTGCTGTGGGTTTGGCCCGGATGTTGCTCCAAAGTGTTCCTATGGGCTGACCTAACACAACCGGGTGGGCAGGCCCACTGGTCAAAGCCCATCCGTGCAAAGTCAAAGAGCTAGATCCCGTGGTCAAACGCTACAGGTTTAGGCGGGACGGGGGCACTAGGGGGTAGCAATGCCACCGGAGCATCGCATCGGGCCCTCATACATGCGGGGTGGTGTGGTGGCATGTCTGAAGAGGCGGGACGCGTCTCCGGGGCGTACCCCCCCCTCACGGACGGCGATGACACGGTAGTAGATGTTCTGCGGTAATGATGCGGCGTCAATAATACTAAATACTCGGAGCGCGATAAAATCATGAGTTTTTTGCACGACGTGGGCACATGTGCTATAGGAACGATGCTATTTTGTCATAATTTTTGGTGATGGAGAAGTATCCTAAAAATTCCCTCTACGCGGATTGCCCTTCGTGCGTCTACGGTTGTGGCCGGCGGCCTCCGGGGGCTAGCATGCCGCCAAATCTTGCGTAGGCGGCCTCTCACAAGTCTGGAAGTGTTGTGGCGGTTGCAAACGCCCGGCACGCGTGTCCGGGGTATTGCCCTCCCTCACGGACGGCGCCGCCGCCGGCACCTGGAGGGGGGAAACGGACGTGTCGGGTCTACACGGAGGGGATCTTGCTGTGGGTCTGGCCCGGATGTTGCTCCAAAGTGTTCCTATGGGCTGACCTAACACAACCGGGTGGGGAGGTCCACTGGTCAAAGCCCGTCCGTGTAAAGTCAAAGGGTTAGATCCCGTGGTCAAACGCTATAGGTTTAGGCGGGACGGGGGCATTGGAAGGGTAGCAATGCCACTAAAGCGTCGCACTGGACCCTCATACATGCGGGGTGGTGTGGTGGCATGTCCGAAGAGGCGGGACGCGTCTCCGGGGCGTGGCCCCCCCTCACGGACGGTGATGACACGGTAGTAGACGTTCTGCGGTAACGATGCGGCGTCAATAATACTAAATACTCGGAGCGCGATAAAATCATGAGTTTTTTTGCACGACGTGGGCACATGTGCTATAGGAACGATGGTATTTTTTCATAATTTTTGGTGATGGAGAAGTATCCGAAAAATTCCCTCTACGCGGATTGCCCGTCGCTCGTCTGCTGTGGCCGGCGGCCTCCGGGGGCTAGCATGCCACAAATCTTGCGTAGGTGGCCTCTCACAAGTCTGGAAGTGTTGTGGCGGTTGCAAACGCCCGGCACGCGTGTCCGGGGTGTGCCCCCCTCACGGAAGGCGCCGCAGCCGGCACCTGGAGGGGGGAAATGGACGCGTCGGGTCTACATGGAGGGGAGCTTGCTGTGGGTCTGGCCCGTATGTTGCTCCAAAGTGTTCCTATGGGCTGACCTAACACAACCGGGTGGGGAGGTCCACTGGTCAAAGCCCGCCCGTGCAAAGTCAAAGGGCTAGATCTCTTGGTCAAACGCTATAGGTTTAGGCGGGACGGGGGCACTGGGGGTAGCAATGCCACCGAAGCGTCGCACCGGGCCCTCATACATGCAGGGTGGTGTGGTGGCATGTCCGAAGAGGCGGGACGCGTCTCTGAGGCGTGGCCCCCCCTCACGGACGGCGATGACACGGTAGTAGACGTTCTGCGGTAACGATGCGGCGTCAATATTACTAAATACTCGGAGGGCGATAAAATCCTGAGTTTTTTTGCACGACGTGGGCACATGTGCTATAGGAACGATGGTATTTTTTCATAATTTTTGGTGATGGAGAAGTATCCAAAAAATTCCCTCTACGCGGATTGCCCTTCGCGCGTCTACGGCTGTGGCCGGCGGCCTCCGGGGGCTAGCATGCCGCCAAATCTTGCGTAGGCGGCCTCTCACAAGTCTGGAAGTGTTGTGGCGGTTGCAGGCGCCCGGCACGCGTGTCCGGGGTGTGCCCCCCTCATGGACGGCCCCGCCGCCGGCACCTGGAGGGGGGAAACGGACGCGTCAGGTCTACACGGAGGGGATCTTGCTGTGGGTCTGGCCCGGATGTTGCTCCAAAGTGTTCCTATGGGCTGACCTAACACAACTGGGTGGGGAGGTCCACTGGTCAAAGCCCGTCCGTGCAAAGTCAAAGGGCTAGATCCCGTGGTCAAATGCTACAGGTTTAGGCGGGACGGGGGCACTGGGGTAGCAATGCCACCGGAGCGTCGCACCGGGCCCTCATACATGCGGGGTGGTGTGGTGGCATGTCCGAAGAGGCGGGACGCGTCTCCGGGGCGTGCCCCCCCCCTCACGTACGGCGATGACACGGTAGTAGACGTTCTGCGGTAACGATGCGGCGTCAATATTACTAAATACTCGGAGCGCGATAAAATCATGAGTTTTTTTGCACGACGTGGGCACATGTGCTATAGGAACGATGGTATTTTTTCATAATTTTTGGTGATGGAGAAGTATCCGAAAAATTCCCTCTACGCGGATTGCCCTTCGCGCGTCTACGGCTGTGGCCGACGGCCTCCGGGGGCTAGCATGTTGCCAAATCTTGCGTAGGTAGCCTCTCACAAGTCTGGAAGTGTTGTGGCGGTTGCAAACGCCCGGCACGCGTGTCCGGGGTGTGCCCCCCCTCACGGACGGCGCCGCCGCCGGCACCTGAAGGGGGGAAACGGACGCGTCGGGTCTACACGGACGGGATCTTGCTGTGGGTCTGGCCCGGATGTTGCTCCAAAGTGTTCCTATGGGCTGACCTAACACAACCGGGTGGGGAGGTCCACTGGTCAAAGCCCGTCCGTGCAAAGTCAAAGGGCTAGATCCCGTGGTCAAATGCTACAGGTTTAGGCGGGACGGGGGCACTGGGGGTAGCAATGGCATCGGAGCGTCGCGCCGGGCCCTCATACATGCGGGGGGGTGTGGTGGCATGTTCGAAGAGGCGGGACGCGTCTCCGGGGCGTGGCTCCCCCTCACGGACGGCGATGACACAGTAGTAGACGTTCTGCGGTAACGATGCGGCGTCAATATTACTAAATACTCGGAGCTCGATAAAATCATGAGTTTTTTTGCACGACGTGGGCACATGTGCTATAGGAACGATGGTATTTTTTCATAATTTTTGGTGATGGAGAAGTATCCGAAAAATTTCCTCCATGCGGATTGCCATTCGCGCGTCTACGGCTGTGGCCGGCGGCCTCCGGGGGCTAGCATGCCACCAAATCTTGCGTAGGCAGCCTCTAACAAGTCTGGAAGTGTTGTGGCGGTTGCAAACGCCCGGCACGCGTGTCCGGGGTGTGCCCCCCTCACAGACGGCGCCGCCGCCGGCACCTGGAGGGCGGAAACGGACGCGTCGGGTCTACACGGAGGGGATCTTGCTATGGGTCTGGCCCGGATGTTGCTCCAAAGTGTTACTATGGGCTGACCTAACACAACCGGGTGGGGAGGTCCACTGGTCAAAGCCCGTCCGTGTAAAGTCAAAGGGTTCGATCCCGTGGTCAAACGCTATAGGTTTAGGCGGGACGGGGGCATTGGAGGGGTAGCAATGCCACTAAAGCGTCGCACCGGGCCCTCATACATGCGGGGTGGTGTGGTGGCATTTCCGAAGAGGCGGGACGCGTCTCCGGGGCGTGGCCCCCCCTCACGGACGGCGATGACACGGTAGTAGACGTTCTGCGGTAACGATGCGGCGTCAATATTACTAAATACTCGGAGCGCGATAAAATCATGAGTTTTTTTGCACGACGTGGGCACATGTGCTATAGGAACGATGGTATTTTTTCATAATTTTTGGTGATGGAGAATTATCCGAAAAATTCCCTCTACGCGAAATGCCCTTCGCGCGTCTACGGCTGTGGCCGGCGGCCTACGGGGGCTAGCATGCCGCCAAATCTTGCGTAGGCGGCCTCTCACAAGTCTGGAAGTGTTGTGGCGGTTGCAAACGCCCGGCACGCGTGTCCGGGGTGTGCCCCCCCTCACGGCCGCCGCCGCCGGCGGCACCTGGAGAGGGGAAACGGACGCGTCGGGTCTACACAAAGGGGATCTTGCTGTGGGTCTGGCCCGGATGTTGCTCCAAAGTGTTACTATGGGCTGACCTAACACAACCGGGTGGGGAGGTCCACTGGTCAAAGCCTGTCCGTGCAAAGTCAAAGGGCTAGATCCCGTGGTCAAACGCTACATGTTTAGGCGGGACGGGGGCACTGTGGGTAGCAATGCCACCGGAGCATCGCACCGGGCCCTCATACATGCGGGGTGGTGTGGTGGCATGTGCGAAGAGGTGGGACGCGTCTCCGGGGCATGGCCCCCCCTCACGGATGGCGATGACACGGTAGTAGACGTTCTGCGGTAACGATGCAGCGTCAATATTACTAAATACTCAGAGCGCGATAAAATCATGAGTTTTTTTGCACGACGGTGGCACATGTGCTATAGGAACGATGGTATTTTTTCATAATTTTTGCGGATGGAGAAGTATCCGAAAAATTCCCTCTACGCGGATTGCCCTTCGCGCGTCTACGGCTGTGGCCGGCGGCCTCCGGGGGCTAGCATGCCGCCAAATCTTGCGTAGGCGGCCCCTCACAAGTCTGGTAGTGTTGTGGTGGTTGCAAACGCCCGGCACGAGTGTCCGGGGTGTGCCCCCCCACACGGACGGCGCCGCCGGCGGCACCTGGAGGGGGGAAACGGACGCGTCGGGTCTACACGGAGGGGATCTTGCTGTGGGTCTGGCCCGGATGTTGCTCCAAAGTGTTCCTACGGGCTGACCTAACACAACCGGGTGGGGAGGTCCACTGGTCAAAGCCCGTCTACGCAAAGTCAAAGGGCTAGATCCCGTGGTCAAACGCTACAGGTTTAGGCGGGACGGGGGCACTTGGGGGGTAGCAATGCCACCGGAGCGTCGCACCGGGCCCTCATACATGCGGGGTGGTGTGGTGGCATGTCCGAAGAGGCGAGACGCGTCTCCGGGGCGTGCCCCCCCCCCCTCACGGACGGCGATGACACGGTAGTAGACGTTCTGCAGTAAAGATGCGGCGTCAATATTACTAAATACTCAGAGCGCGATAAAATCATGAGTTTTTTTGCATGACATGGGCACATGTGCTATAGGAACGATGGTATTTTTTCATAATTTTTGGTGATGGAGAAGTATCCGAAAAATTCCCTCTACGCGGATTGCCCTTCGCGCGTCTACGGCTGTGGCCGGCGGCCTCCGGGGGCTAGCATGCCGCCAAATCTTGCGTAGGCGGCCTCCCACAAGTCTGGAAGTGTTGTGGCGGTTGCAAACGTCCGACACGCGTGTCCGGGGTGTGCCCCCCCTCACGGTCGGCGCCGCCGCCGGCACCTGGAGGGGGAAACGGACGCGTCGGGTCTACACGGAGGGGATCTTGCTGTGGGTCTGGCCCGGATGTTGCTCCAAAGTGTTCCTATGGGCTGACCTAACACAACCGGGTGGGGAGGTCCACTGGTCAAAGCCCGTCCGTGCAAAGTCAAAGGGATAGATCCCGTGGTCAAACACTACAGGTTTTTAGGCGGGACGGGGGCACTGGGGGAGTAGCAATGCCACCGGAGCATCGCACCGGCCCCTCATACATGCGGGGTGGTGTGGTGGCATGTCCGAAGAGGCGGGACTCGTCTCCGGGGCGTGCCCCCCCCCTCACGGACGGCGATGACACGGTAGTAGACGTTCTGCGGGAACGATGCAGCATCAATATTACTAAATACTCAGAGCGCGATAAAATTATGAGTTTTTTTGCAAGTCGTGGGCACATGTGCTATAGGAACGATGGTATTTTTTCATAATTTTTGCTGATGGAGAAGTATCCGAAAAATTCCCTCCACGCGGATTGCCCTTCGCGCGTCTATGGCTGTGGCCGGCGGCCTCCGGGGGCTAGCATGTCGCCAAATCTTGCGTAGGCGGCCCCTCACAAGTCTGGAAGTGTTGTGGCGGTTGCAAACGCCCGTCACGTGTGTCCGGGGTGTGCCCCCCTCACGGAAGGCACCGCCGCCGGCACCTGGAGGGGGGAAACGGACGCGTCGGGTCTACACGGAGGGGATCTTGCTGTGGGTCTGGCCCGGATGTTGCTCCAAAGTGTTCCTACGGGCTGACCTAACACAACCGGGTGGGGAGGTCCACTGGTCAAAGCCCGTCCGCGCAAAGTCAAAGGGCTAGATCCCGTGGTCAAACGCTACAGGTTTAGGCGGGACGGGGGCACTTGGGGGGTAGCAATGCCACCGGAGCGTCGCATCGGGCCCTCATACATGCGGGGTGGTGTGGTGGCATGTTCGAAGAGGCGGGACGTGTCTCCGGGGCGTGGCCCCCCTCACGGACGGCGATGACACGGTAGTAGACGTTCTGCAGTAAAGATGCGGCGTCAATATTACTAAATACTCAGAGCGCGATAAAATCATTAGTTTTTTTGCACGACATGGGCACATGTGCTATAGGAACGATGGTATTTTTTCATAATTTTTGCTGATGGAGAAGTATCCAAAAAATTCCCTCTACGCGGATTGCCCTTCGCGCGTCTACGGCTGTGGCCGGCGGCCTCCGGGGGCTAGCATGCCGCCAAATCTTGCATAGGCGGCCCCTCACAAGTCTGGAAGTGTTGTGGCGGTTGCAAACGCCCGACACGCGTGTCTGGGGTGTGCCCCCCCTCACGGACGGCGCCGCCGCCGGCACCTGGAGGGGGAAACGGACGCGTCGGGTCTACACGGAGGGGATCTTGCTGTGGGTCTGGCCCGGATGTTGCTCCAGAGTGTTCCTATGGGCTGACCTAACACAACCGGGTGGGGAGGTCCACTGGTCAAAGCCCGTCCGTGCAAAGTCAAAGGGCTAGATCCCGTGGTCAAACGCTACAGGTTTAGGCGGGACGGGGGCGCTGGGGGTAGCAATGCCACCGGAGCGTCGCACCGGGCCCTCATACATGCGGGGTGGTGTGGTGGCATGTCCGAAGAGGCGGGACGCGTCTCCGGGGCTTGCCCCCCCCCCCTCACGGACAGCGACGATACGGTAGTAGACGTTCTGCGATAACGATGCGGCGTCAATATTACTAAATACTCGGAGCGCAATAAAATCATGAGTTTTTTTGCACGACGTGGCCACATGTGCTATAGGAACGATGGTATTTTTTCATAATTTTTGGTGATGGAGAAGTATCCGAAAAATTCCCTCTACGTGGATTGCCCTTCGCGCTTCTACGGCTGTGGCCGGCGGCCTCCGGGGGCCAGCATACCGCCAAATCTTGCGTAGGTGGCCTCTCACAAATCTGGAAGTGTTGTGGCGGTTGCAAACGCCCACACGCGTGTCCGGGGTGTGCCCCCCTCACGGACGGCGCCGCCGCCGGCACCTGGAGGGGGGAAACGGACGCGTCGGGTCTACACGAAGGGGATCTTGCGGTGAGTCTGGCCCGGATGTTGCTCCAAAGTGTTCCTATGGGCTGACCAAACACAACCGGGTGGGGAGGTCCACTGGTCAAAGCCCGTGCATGCAAAGTCAAAGGGCTAGATCCCGTGGTCAAACGATACAGGTTTAGGCGGGACGGGGGCACTGGGGGTAGCAATGCCATCGAAGCGTCGCACCGGGCCCTCATACATGCGGGGTGGTGTGGTGGCATGTCCGAAGAGGCGGGACGTGTCTCCGGGGCATGCCCCCCCCTCACGGACGGCGATGACACGGTAGTAGACGTTCTACGGTAACGATGCAGCGTCAATATTACTAAATACTCGGAGCGTGATAAAATCATGAGTTTTTTTGCACGACGTGGGCACATGTGCTATAGGAACGATGGTATTTTTTCATAATTTTTGGTGATGGAGAAGTATCCGAAAAATTCCCTCTACGCGGATTGCCCTTCGCGCATCTACGGCTATGGCCGGCGGCCTCCGGGGGCTAGCATGCCGCCAAATCTTGCGTAGGCGGCCTCTCACAAGTCTGGACGTGTTGTGGCGGTTGCAAATGCCCGGCACGCGTGTCCAGGGTGTGCCCCCCCTCACGGACGGCGCCGCCGACGGCACTTGGAGGGGGGAAACGGACGCGTCGGGTCTACACGGAGGGGATCTTGCTGTGGGTCTGGCCCAGATGTTGCTCCAAAGTGTTCCTATGGGCTGACCTAACACAACCGGGTGGGGAGGTCCACTGGTCAAAGCCCGTTCGTGCAAAGTCAAAG
>NC_057794.1:554756926-554758868 GCF_018294505.1 Triticum aestivum | reverse complement strand
GAAGAGGCGGGACGCGTCTCCGGGGCGTGGCCCCCCCTCACGGATGGCGATGACACGGTAGTAGACGTTCTGCGGTAACGATGCGGCGTCAATATTACTAAATACTCGTAGCGCGATAATATCATGAGTTTTTTGCATGACGTGGGCACATGTGCTATAGGAACGATGGTATTTTTTCATAATTTTGGGTGATGGAGAAGTATCCGAAAAATTCCCTCTACGCGGATTTCCCTTCGCGCGTCTACGGCTGTGGCCGGCGGCCTCCGGGGGCTAGCATGCCGCCAAATCTTGCGTAGGCGGCCTCTCACAAATCTGGAAGTGTTGTGGCAGTTGCAAACGCCCGGCACGCGTGTCCGGGGTGTGCCCCCCCTCACGGACGGCGCCGCCGCCGGCACCTGGAGGGGGGAAAGGGACGCGTCGGGTCTACACGAAGGGGATCTTGCTGTGGGTCTGGCCCGGATGTTGCTCCAAAGTGTTCCTACGGGCTGACCTAACACAACCGGGTGGGGAGGTCCACTGGTCAAAGCCCGTCCGCGCAAAGTCAAAGGGCTAGATCCTGTGGTCAAACGCTACACGTTTAGGCGGGACGGGGGCACTTGGGGGGTAGCAATGCCACCGGAGCGTCGCACCGGGCCCTCATACATGCGGGGTGGTGTGGTGGCATGTTCGAAGAGGCGGGACGCGTCTCTGGGGCGTGGCCCCCCCTCACGGACGGCGATGACACGGTAGTAGACGTTCTGCAGTAAAGATGCGGCGTCAATATTACTAAATACTCAGAGCGCGATAAAATCATGAGTTTTTTTGCACGACATGGGCACATGTGCTATAGGAACGATGGTATTTTTTCATAATTTTTGCTGATGGAGAAGTATCCGAAAAATTCCCTCTACGCGGATTGCCCTTCGCGCGTCTACGGCTGTGGCCGGCGGCCTTCAGGGGCTAGCATGCTGCCAAATCTTGCGTAGGCGGCCTCTCACAAGTCTGGAAGTGTTGTGGCGGTTGCAAACGCCCGGCACGCGTGTCCGGGGTGTGCCCTCCCTCACGGACGGCGCCGCCGCCGGCACCTGGAGGGGGGAAACGGACGCGTCGGGTCTACACGGAGGGGATCTTGCTGTGGGTCTGGCCCGGATGTTGCTCCAAAGTGTTCCTATGGGCTGACCTAACACAACCGGGTGGGGAGGTCCACTGGTCAGAGCCCGTCCGTGCAAAGTCAAAGGGCTAGATCCCGTGGTCAAACGCTACAGGTTTAGGCGGGACGGGGGCGCTGGGGGTAGCAATGCCACCGGAGCGTCGCACCGGGCCCTCATACATGCGGGATGGTGTGGTGGCATGTCCGAAGAGGCGGGACGCGTCTCCGGGGCGTGCCCCCCCTCACGGACGGCGATGACATGGTAGTAGACGTTCTGCGGTAATGATGCGGCGTCAATATTACTAAATACTCGGAGCGCGATAAAATCATGAGTTTTTTTGCACGACGTGGGCACATGTGCTATAGGAACGATGGTATTTTTTCATAATTTTTGGTGATGGAGAAGTATCCGAAAAATTCCCTCTACGCGGATTGCCCTTCGCGCGTCTACGGCTGTGGCCGGCGGCCTCCAGGGCCTAGCATGCTGCCAAATCTTGCGTAGGTGGCCTCTCACAAGTCTGGAAGTGTTGTGGCGGTTGCAAACGCCTGGCACGCATGTCCGGGGTGTGCCCCCCTCATGGACGGCGCCGCCGCCGGCACCTGGAGGGGGAAACGAACGCGTCGGGTCTACAAGGAGGGGATCTTGCTGTGGGTCTGGCCCGAATGTTGCTCCAAAGTGTTCCTATGGGCTGACCTAACACAACTGGGTGGGGAGGTCCACTGGTCAAAGCCCGTCCGTGCAAAGTCAAAGGGCTAGATCCCGTGGTCAAACACTACAGGTTTTTAGGCGGGACGGGGGCATTGGGGGGGGGG
>NC_057794.1:554756288-554756916 GCF_018294505.1 Triticum aestivum | reverse complement strand
CCCTTCGCGCGTCTACGGCTGTGGCCGGCGGCCTCCGGGGGCTAGCATGCCGCCAAATCTTGCGTAGGCGGCCTCTCACAAATCTGGAAGTGTTGTGGCAGTTGCAAACGCCCGGCACGCGTGTCCGGGGTGTGCCCCCCCTCACGGACGGCGCCGCCGCCGGCACCTGGAGGGGGGAAAGGGACGCGTCGGGTCTACACGAAGGGGATCTTGCTGTGGGTCTGGCCCGGATGTTGCTCCAAAGTGTTCCTACGGGCTGACCTAACACAACCGGGTGGGGAGGTCCACTGGTCAAAGCCCGTCCGCGCAAAGTCAAAGGGCTAGATCCTGTGGTCAAACGCTACACGTTTAGGCGGGACGGGGGCACTTGGGGGGTAGCAATGCCACCGGAGCGTCGCACCGGGCCCTCATACATGCGGGGTGGTGTGGTGGCATGTTCGAAGAGGCGGGACGCGTCTCTGGGGCGTGGCCCCCCCTCACGGACGGCGATGACACGGTAGTAGACGTTCTGCAGTAAAGATGCGGCGTCAATATTACTAAATACTCAGAGCGCGATAAAATCATGAGTTTTTTTGCACGACATGGGCACATGTGCTATAGGAACGATGGTATTTTTTCATAATTTTTG
>NC_057794.1:554750468-554756278 GCF_018294505.1 Triticum aestivum | reverse complement strand
GAGAAGTATCCGAAAAATTCCCTCTACGCGGATTGCCCTTCGCGCGTCTACGGCTGTGGCCGGCGGCCTCCAGGGCCTAGCATGCTGCCAAATCTTGCGTAGGTGGCCTCTCACAAGTCTGGAAGTGTTGTGGCGGTTGCAAACGCCTGGCACGCATGTCCGGGGTGTGCCCCCCTCATGGACGGCGCCGCCGCCGGCACCTGGAGGGGGAAACGAACGCGTCGGGTCTACAAGGAGGGGATCTTGCTGTGGGTCTGGCCCGAATGTTGCTCCAAAGTGTTCCTATGGGCTGACCTAACACAACTGGGTGGGGAGGTCCACTGGTCAAAGCCCGTCCGTGCAAAGTCAAAGGGCTAGATCCCGTGGTCAAACACTACAGGTTTTTAGGCGGGACGGGGGCATTGGGGGGGGGGGTAGCAATGCCACCGGAGCGTCGCACCGGGCCCTCATACATGCGGGGTGGTGTGGTGGCATGTCCGAAGAGGCGGGACACGTCTCCGGGGTGTGCCCCTCCTCACGGACGGCGATGACATAGTAGTAGACGTTCTGCGGTAACGATGCGGCGTCAATATTACTAAATACTCGGAGCGCGATAAAATCATGAGTTTTTTTGCACGACGTGGGCACATGTGCTATAGGAACGATGGTATTTTTTCATAATTTTTGGTGATGGAGAAGTATCCGAAAAATTCCCTCTACGTGGATTGCCCTTCGCGCTTCTACGGCTGTGGCCGGCGGCCTCCGGGGGCCAGCATACCTCCAAATCTTGCGTAGGTGGCCTCTCACAAATCTGGAAGTGTTGTGGCGGTTGCAAACGCCCACACGCGTGTCCGGGGTGTGCCCCCCTCACGGACGGCGCCGCCGCCGGCACCTGGAGGGGGGAAACGGACGCGTCGGGTCTACACGAAGGGGATCTTGCGGTGAGTCTGGCCCGGATGTTGCTCCAAAGTGTTCCTATGGGCTGACCTAACACAACCGGGTGGGGAGGTCCACTGGTCAAAGCCCGTGCATGCAAAGTCAAAGGGCTAGATCCCGTGGTCAAACGATACAGGTTTAGGCGGGACGGGGGCACTGGGGGTAGCAATGCCATTGAAGCGTCGCACCGGGCCCTCATACATGCGGGGTGGTGTGGTGGCATGTCCGAAGAGGCGGGACGTGTCTCCGGGGCATGCCCCCCCCTCACGGACGGCGATGACACGGTAGTAGACGTTCTACGGTAACGATGCAGCGTCAATATTACTAAATACTCGGAGCGTGATAAAATCATGAGTTTTTTTGCACGACGTGGGCACATGTGCTATAGGAACGATGGTATTTTTTCATAATTTTTGGTGATGGAGAAGTATCCGAAAAATTCCCTCTACGCGGATTGCCCTTCGCGCATCTACGGCTATGGCCGGCGGCCTCCGGGGGCTAGCATGCCGCCAAATCTTGCGTAGGCGGCCTCTCACAAGTCTGGACGTGTTGTGGCGGTTGCAAATGCCCGGCACGCGTGTCCGGGGTGTGCCCCCCCTCACGGACGGCGCCGCCGACGGCACTTGGAGGGGGGAAACGGACGCGTCGGGTCTACACGGAGGGGATCTTGCTGTGGGTCTGGCCCAGATGTTGCTCCAAAGTGTTCCTATGGGCTGACCTAACACAACCGGGTGGGGAGGTCCACTGGTCAAAGCCCGTTCGTGCAAAGTCAAAGGGCTAGATCCCGTGGTCAAACGCTACAGGTTTAGGCGGGACGGGGGCACTGGGGGGGGGGTAGCAATGCCACCGGAGCGTCACACCGGGCCCTCATACATGCGGGGTGGTGTGGTGGCATGTCCGAAGAGGCGGGACGCGTCTCCGGGGCGTGGCCCCCCCTCACGGATGGCGATGACACGGTAGTAGACGTTCTGCGGTAACGATGCGGCGTCAATATTACTAAATACTCGTAGCGCGATAATATCATGAGTTTTTTTGCATGACGTGGGCACATGTGCTATAGGAACGATGGTATTTTTTCATAATTTTGGGTGATGGAGAAGTATCCGAAAAATTCCCTCTACGCGGATTGCCCTTCGCGCGTCTACGGCTGTGGCCGGCGGCCTCCGGGGGCTAGCATGCCGCCAAATCTTGCGTAGGCGGCCTCTCACAAATCTGGAAGTGTTGTGGCAGTTGCAAACGCCCGGCACGCGTGTCCGGGGTGTGCCCCCCCTCACGGACGGCGCCGCCGCCGGCACCTGGAGGGGGGAAAGGGACGCGTCGGGTCTACACGAAGGGGATCTTGCTGTGGGTCTGGCCCGGATGTTGCTCCAAAGTGTTCCTACGGGCTGACCTAACACAACCGGGTGGGGAGGTCCACTGGTCAAAGCCCGTCCGCGCAAAGTCAAAGGGCTAGATCCTGTGGTCAAACGCTACACGTTTAGGCGGGACGGGGGCACTTGGGGGGTAGCAATGCCACCGGAGCGTCGCACCGGGCCCTCATACATGCGGGGTGGTGTGGTGGCATGTTCGAAGAGGCGGGACGCGTCTCTGGGGCGTGGCCCCCCCTCACGGACGGCGATGACACGGTAGTAGACGTTCTGCAGTAAAGATGCGGCGTCAATATTACTAAATACTCAGAGCGCGATAAAATCATGAGTTTTTTTGCACGACATGGGCACATGTGCTATAGGAACGATGGTATTTTTTCATAATTTTTGATGATGGAGAAGTATCCGAAAAATTCCCTCTACACGGATTGCCCTTCGCGCGTCTACGGCTGTGGCCGGCGGCCTTCGGGGGCTAGCATGCTGCCAAATCTTGCGTAGGCGGCCTCTCACAAGTCTGGAAGTGTTGTGGCGGTTGCAAACGCCCGGCACGCGTGTCCGGGGTGTGCCCTCCCTCACGGACGGCGCCGCCGCCGGCACCTGGAGGGGGGAAACGGACGCGTCGGGTCTACACGGAGGGGATCTTGCTGTGGGTCTGGCCCGGATGTTGCTCCAAAGTGTTCCTATGGGCTGACCTAACACAACCGGGTGGGGAGGTCCACTGGTCAGAGCCCGTCCGTGCAAAGTCAAAGGGCTAGATCCCGTGGTCAAACGCTACAGGTTTAGGCGGGACGGGGGCGCTGGGGGTAGCAATGCCACCGGAGCGTCGCACCGGGCCCTCATACATGCGGGGTGGTGTGGTGGCATGTCCGAAGAGGCGGGACGCGTCTCCGGGGCGTGCCCCCCCTCACGGACGGCGATGACATGGTAGTAGACGTTCTGCGGTAACGATGCGGCGTCAATATTACTAAATACTCGGAGCGCGATAAAATCATGAGTTTTTTTGCACGACGTGGGCACATGTGCTATAGGAACGATGGTATTTTTTCATAATTTTTGGTGATAGAGAAGTATCCGAAAAATTCCCTCTACGCGGATTGCCCTTCGCGCGTCTACGGCTGTGGCCGGCGGCCTCCAGGGCCTAGCATGCTGCCAAATCTTGCGTAGGTGGCCTCTCACAAGTCTGGAAGTGTTGTGGCGGTTGCAAACGCCTGGCACGCATGTCCGGGGTGTGCCCCCCTCATGGACGGCGCCGCCGCCGGCACCTGGAGGGGGAAACGAACGCGTCGGGTCTACACGGAGGGGATCTTGCTGTGGGTCTGGCCCGAATGTTGCTCCAAAGTGTTCCTATGGGCTGACCTAACACAACTGGGTGGGGAGGTCCACTGGTCAAAGCCCGTCCGTGCAAAGTCAAAGGGCTAGATCCCGTGGTCAAACACTACAGGTTTTTAGGCGGGACGGGGGCATTGGGGGGGGGGGTAGCAATGCCACCGGAGCGTCGCACCGGGCCCTCATACATGCGGGGTGGTGTGGTGGCATGTCCGAAGAGGCGGGACACGTCTCCGGGGTGTGCCCCTCCTCACGGACGGCGATGACATAGTAGTAGACGTTCTGCGGTAACGATATGGCGTCAATATTACTAAATACTCGGAGCGCGATAAAATCATGAGTTTTTTTGCACGACGTGGGCACATGTGCTATAGGAACGATGGTATTTTTTCATAATTTTTGGTGATGGAGAAGTATCCGAAAAATTCCCTCTACGCGGATTGCCCTTCGCGTGTCTACGGCTGTGGCCGGCGACCTCCGGGGGCTAGCATGCCGCCAAATCTTGCGTAGGCGGCCCCTCACAAGTCTGGAAGTGTTGTGGCGGTTGCAAACGCCCGGCACGTGTGTCCGGGGTGTGCCCCCCCTCACGGACGGTGCCGCCGCCGGCACCTGGAGGGGGGAAATGGACGCGTCGGGTCTACACGGAGGGGATCTTGTTGTGGGTCTGGCCCGGATGTTGCTCCAAAGTGTTCCTACGGGCTGACCTAACACAACTGGGTGGGGAGGTCCACTGGTCAAAGCCCGTTCGCGCAAAGTCAAAGGGCTAGATCTCGTGGTCAAACGCTACAGGTTTAGGCGGGACGGGGGCACTTGGGGGGTAGCAATGCCACTAGAGCGTCGCACCGAGCCCTCATACATGCGGGGTGGTGTGGTGGCATGTCCGAAGAGGTGGGACGCGTCTCCGGGGCATGGCCCCCCCCCTCACGGACGGCGATGACATGGTAGTAGACGTTCTGAAGTAAAGATGCGGCGTCAATATTACTAAATACTCGGAGCGCGATAAAATCATGAGTTTTTTTGCACGACGTCGGCACATGTGCTATAGGAACGATGGTATTTTTTCATAATTTTTGCTGATGGAGAAGTATCCGAAAAATTCCCTCTACGCGGATTGCCCTTCGCGCGTCTACGGCTGTGGCCGGCGGCCTCCGGGGGCTAGCATGCCGCCAAATCTTGCGTAGGCGGCCTCTCACAAGTCTGGAAGTGTTGTGGCGATTGCAAATGCCCGGCATGCGTGTCCGGGGTGTGCCCCCCCTCACGGACGGCGCCGCCGCCGGCACCTGGAGGGGGGAAACGGACGCGTCGGGTCTACACGGAGGGGATCTTGCTGTGGGTCTGGCCCGGATGTTGCTCCAAAGTGTTCCTATGGGCTGACCTAACACAACCGGGTGGGGAGGTCCACTGGTCAAAGCCCGTCCATGCAAAGTCAAAGGGCTAGATCCCGTGGTCAAACACTACAGGTTTTTAGGCGGGACGAGGGCATTGGGGGGGGGGTAGCAATGCCACCGGAGCGTCGCACCGGGCCCTCATACATTCGGGGTGGTGTGGTGGCATGTCCGAAGAGGCGGGACGCGTCTCCGGGGCGTGGCCCCCCCTCACGGACGGTGATGACACGGTAGTAGACGTTCTGCAGTAACGATGCGGCATCAATATTACTATGGTCTGGGCTACGGTGTGGGCTACGACATGTCCGAAGAGGCCGGAATGGTGTTGGGGGGTGCAGCTATGGTCTGGGCTACAACAACCATGTGAAAAGGTCCACCGGCCAGACCCAGTCCGGCGGAAGTCAAAGAGCTAGATCCGGCGGTCGTCTGTGTTAGGGTTAGATGGGAGGGGGTACCGGAGGGGGGTAGCAATGCCGCCAGGTGTTACCGTGGGCCCTCCTACGCTTGCCTTTGGGCGAGGTGGGACTATTTTTTACAGTGTGCTGAGAGTCACACATATGCCGTAATAAAAAATAAAAAAAATGCAAAGGGCCTATGCTGACGGCTTAGCCGTCGGCATAGCAGCGCACACGTCCACGGATCGATGACGTGGCAAAGGGACAGGACTATGCCGACGGCCTGGCCGTCGGCATAGGGCTGACCTTATCCCTTGTGGTTCGCCCCAACACCCATTCCCCATCTCCCCTTCCCCCCGAACCACACCCGCGCCGCCGCCCGCCCTGAGCACGCCACCGCCGGCCCCGAGCCCCCCGCCGCC
>NC_057794.1:554744912-554750024 GCF_018294505.1 Triticum aestivum | reverse complement strand
GCCGGCCGCCCCGCCCCGACCCTGCGCCGGCCGCCCCGCCCCTACCCCGCGCCTCGCCGCCCCAACTCCGGCCGACCATCTTGAAGGTGATTTTTTTGAAGTTTTCAGTGTTTTTAGTAATTTTGTAGCTAGTTAGATAGATAGTTAGATAGGTATTTAGGTAGGTATTTAGATAGGTATTTAGATAGTTAGATACATAGTTGGATAGATAGTTAGATATGTAGATAGTGAGATAGGTAGTAAAAAAATTTGGTTAGATGAGATGCTATATGTTGCATACCTTGAAAAAAAATTGGTGACGATGATGAATATGTGATGGCGATGATGAATATGTGATGACGATGATGGATATGTGATGGCGATGATGAATATGTGATGACGATGATGAATATGTGATGATGATGATGATGAATATAGGTAGTAAAAAATTTGGTTAGACGAATAGGTGATAATGATGATGATGAATATGTGATGACGATGATGAATATATTGTTAATGTTGTTAGTTTTTTTGCCTACATGATGAAAAAATGAATGAATGCATGTTTAAATGTTTTAAATGTGCTCTATGAGTTGTGATGTTCTAATTTTTTGTCGCGATGGAATTTGTAGGCTTTGTGGTTTCGCATTTCATCGGAGTGACCGTTGTCCGACGTGTTGGTCCCCCTGAGCATCCCTTTGCCGTTCAACTACTTCCTCTACAGCCGAGGGTGAGCTACAAGTCCATCTCCTCCAATTTTTCATATCACTAGATTTCATTCTCAAGTCAAGTGGCGTAACTTAGGCGTCTCCCGTCCGAAAGGGTTGCATCATAAATATGCATTCAATTGCATATTTATCACTGCAGCTCTTTCGGATTGTCCAGCGTTTTCCATGGACAGCCCGAGGATGTGTAGATTGGGTATGTTCTCCATGTTCTACCCCGTTCTGAGACAGGATTTCGGCAGCGCCTCCCCATTGTTCTCCGGAGCACATTCTCTCGGCTATTTGCCGAGACGTGTATCTGGAGAACAGCGAGGAGGTGCTGCCGAAATTTTGTCTCGGAACGGGGTAGAATGGAGAACGTACTCAATCTACACATCCTCAGGTGGGATTAGGACCCATCTTTACCTATTAGAGATGTAGGTGGATTAAACACGGTAGAAACTGAAAATTTGATGTGATTAATTTAAGTGAATCCTTAATTATGTTGTGTGGCTTGCAAAAAAGCAGAGGATGGCAGATAATCAGTGGATGTACAGTGGTTTTATCCGTCGGAATCGAGTAACATCAGAGTGGATCGCGAAAACTGATGTGTATTTGAAGGAGATATTCCATCGTCCAATGAGAATTATCCCACAATGCCCCTCTGCTAGATGTGCCAGACGTCACCATAGAAATCAGACAGACATGAGTGAGCACCTTCGCACGCACGGATATATGCCAAACTTTGACATGCCGCCGATAAACATAGCCGAACAGGACCGTGGTAGAGAGGAGGTGATGCGACAACGCATCGATGGATATGAGGACGACGGGGTCAGGGACATGCTAGATGATGTCATTGTTGCAGAAACGGCAAATGCGACACCTTCAAAGAATGAACCGGAGGAGCCGGAGGCAACTGCAAAGGCCTTCTTGGAGGTCTTGGCCTCGTCGAAGAAACCTCTTTATGCGGGTGCGAAAATATCTCAGCTGGATGCCATCTTGCAACTGATTGCAGTCAAGGCTGAGTACGGCTGTAGCCAGAAATGCTTCGAAGCATTCCTGGGAGTATGGGCTAACAGCCTCCCTGAGGGTCATGAACTGCCGAAAAGCATGTACGATACAAAGAAAATCATGAAGGCACTCTCTATGGATTATGAGAAAATAGATGTTTGCCCGAAGAATTGCCTTTTGTTTAGGCACGAGTATGCGGATGACAAGTACTATAGGAAGTGCGGTTCGTCTTGGTACATTGAGGTGGTCGGTGAAGATGGTGAGAAAAAGCAGCTAACCATCCCCGTTAAGGTTCTTCGGTATCTTGATTTTATAAAAAGACTACATCGCCTTTTCATCACGAATTAGTCTGCCAAAATGATGAAGTGGCACAAGGAAGGTATAAGGTACAATCCAAAAAAAATCATACATCCATCGGGAGGGAAAGCATGGAAGTCTTTCGATGAAGAATACCCCGAGGAAACAACCGAGGCTGGGAATGTCAGAATAGCCATATCAGGTGATGGGTTGAATCCATATGGTATGTCGTCCAATCCATACAGCTGCTGGCCTGTGTTTGTAATTCCTCTCAATCTTCCTCCCGATGCCCTAATGCAACGGAAGACCATGTTCTTGTCGCTCATCATTCCGGGGCCTGAATACCCGGGGAAGCAATTGGGTGTGTTTATGCAGCCGCTTCTGGATGCTTTGCACCATTCTTGGTACTTTCCGAGGTTGACATACGACCGGGATCTGCAGAGAAATTTCTTGATGAAAGTTTGGTTGCATTATTGCATGCATGACTTTCCCGGCTATGCTCTATTCTGCGGATGGTGTACAAGTGGGAAGATGCCATGCCCAGTGTGCATGCAGGCTCTGCGAATGATTTGGCTGAGTAAGGGTGGCAAGTATGTAGCCTTTGACCTGCATCGACAATTCCTCCCTCCAGACCATCCAGACAAGAAGAACTTCACGAAAGGCTGGGTTGTTCATGAAGTAACCGAGATTCCAACATTTTCGGGGGTAGATGTTCTTGCTCAGCTAAAAGCTCTCAAGCCTAAAGTCAAAGGCAAAGGCAAAGCCAAAGCCAAAGGCTTCGAGGGATATGGTGAGACACACAACTGGACTCACATTACCCCCTTCTCGCAGCTTCCATATTTCAAGGACCTCAAACTTCCTTACAATATTGATGTGATGCACATCGAAAAGAATGTGGCAGAGTCCCTTTTCCACATGATCCTCAACATTCCTGATAAGACGAAGGATAACGTAAAAGGTAGAGCTGATCAACAGAGAATTTGTGATAGACCACGCCTGAAATGAAGCCTCCCACAGGCGGTCGAAAAACTGGTTCAAGCCAGATGCTGACTTTGTCCTTAAACCGTCAGAAAAAAAGAAGTACTTATCTGGCTGAAACAAATTTTGAAGTTCACCGATGGTTATGCATCGAATATAAGTAAGGGAGTAAATCTTCCAACGGGCAAAGTGACCGGCGTGAAGAGTCATGACTACCATGTATGGATTGAGCGGATAATGCCGGTGATGGTTCGAGGCTATGTCCCCGAGCATGTCTGGCGAGTGCTTGCCGAGCTTAGCCATTTCTTCCGCACGCTCTGTGCTAAAGAAGTAAGTAAAGAGGTGATTGAAAAATTGCATAAGAAGGCACCGGAGTTGATAGTCAAGCTAGAGAAGATCTTTATGCCAAGCTTCTTTACTCCGATGACACATCTCATTCTGCACCTCGCGAACGAGGTATTGTTGGGGGGCCCTGTGCAAAATCGCTGGCAGTACGGCTCTGAGAGGCTGAACAAGCATCTCCGGCGGAAATGTGGAAACAAAGCTAAGATTGAAGCTTCCATAGCTGAGGCAGTTATCCTAGAGGAAGTGTCAGACCTCAGGACATCATACTATCCAGACCATGTTCCCCATCTGCATAACAAGGTGCCTCGATACAATATAGAAGAGCCCAAGTATCTGTTGGGGAACGTAGTAATTTCAAAAAAATTCCTATGCACACGCAAGATCATGGTGATGCATAGCAACGAGAGGGGAGAGTGTGATCTACGTACCCTTGTAGATCAACAACGGAAGCATTTGGTTGATGTAGTCGTACGTCTCTACGGCCCGACCGATCAAGCACCGAAACTACGGCACCTCCGAGTTCAAGCACACGTTCAGCTCGATGACGATCCCCGGACTCCGATCCAGCAAAGTGTCGGGGAAGAGTTCCGTCAGCACGACGGCGTGGTGACGATCTTGTTGCACTACCGTCGCAGGGCTTCGCCTAAGCACCGCTACAATATTATCGAGGACTATGGTGGAGGGGGGCACCGCACACGGTTAAGAATATGATCACGCGGATCAACTTGTGTCTAGGGGTGCCCCCTACCCCCGTATATAAAGGAGCAAGGGGGGGAGGCCGGACGGCCCCTATAGGCGCGCCAGGAGGAGTCCTCCTCCTAGTAGGAGTAGGACTCCTACTAGGAGGGAGAAAGAAGTGGGGAGGGAGAGGGAAAGGGGGGGGCGCCGCCCCCCTCTCCTAGTCCAATTCGGACCAGTGGGGAGGAGGCGCGCAGCCCACCTCTGGCTGCCCCTCTCTCTCTCCACTAAGGCCCATATGGCCCACTACTTCTCCCGGGGGGGTTCCGGTAACCCTCCGGCTCTCCGGTTTTCTCCGAAATCACCCGGAACACTTCCGGTGTCCGAATATAGTCGTCCAATATATCAATCTTTATGTCTCGACCATTTTGAGACTCCTCGTGTGACGCCCGGATAATCAAGCTACAGTAACCTCTGCTGATGATGCCACATCACCACTCTTATTGTTGTAAATCTCACGATGGTTCAATCCCGTTCGAATTCAAAATTTCAAATCAGGTCAAACGGTAAAGTTTTCAAACATTAAAATTAAAATGTTCTAGAGGTGGCAAATAATGCTTAGGTAATTATGGTGGAGGATCACATTTTTATAAAAAAAATTAAAAGCACTGAACTAAATAAAACAGTGGCTTATACAAATAATTAGATGCATTTTATAAATATTAAAACATTAAACTATTTTATTAGGTATGAGAAATTAATGTGGCAATAGAGTATTTATAAATACTAATTTAGGGGCTAGTGGTATATTTTATAAAACCAAAAAAATAAATAAAACAAAAGAAACAACAAAAAAAACAAAGAAAAGGAAAAGTGCCATTGGCCCGACTGGGCCAACCGGCCCAGCTGGCCACATCCGCCGGCCCGGTCGAACCGGCCCAACCGGCCACCCCTTATCCCCACGACCGAACCCTAACCCCACCCCGTCGCCCCACTCGCACCCCCCCACTCCTCTCCCCCTCTCCCGATCCGATCTGGGGGCGGGATCGAACCCCCCCAGCGCCCGAGGCCGCTGCCCCTGACGCCGCCCCGACGGCCGCGCCCCGCCACCTGGTGC
>NC_057794.1:554736788-554744287 GCF_018294505.1 Triticum aestivum | reverse complement strand
TGTACCCCTCCTCGACGCCGTTCAAGCCGCCCCGGTCGCCGCCGTCGACCGCCGTCGCGCGCCTGGCCCCCGGCCGCGCCGCGCCCGTGCCCCCTGCTGGCCTCTTCGAGGCCACGACCTTGCACCACAGTGCCGGGCTACGGCCCCGCCGACGCCCTGTTGCCCCGTGCCCTCGCACGGGCGCACGCCCGTTAACCGCGCCCGATAGGCCCCTGGGGCCTATGACAGATGGGCCCCACGCCCAGAATGTTTTAATAAAAAAAAGGAAAATAAAATAAAAAAAATTAATTAATTAATTAATTAATTAATTAATTAGTGGATTAATTAAGTTAATTAGTCATATTTAGATTAACCTAACTAACTAACTAATTTAATTAAACAGTAGTTAGATTAGTTAAACAATGATTAGGCTAAACAGTCAATGACCAGTGGGTCCCACACGTCAGCGACCCAGTCAACACCTCTGTTGACTGCTGATGTCATGCTGACGTCATGGTGACGTCAGCAGACACTATTCTGGATAATGTTGATTAAATTAAATAAATAAATTCTAAAAATGATTTAAATCTTTTAAAATTAATATAAAATAAACCGTAGCTCGGATGGAAAAACTTTGTACATGAAAGTTGCTCAGAACGACGAGACGAATCCGGATACGCGGTCCGTTCGTCCGCCACACCCCCCTAACCTATCGAACCCGCAACTTTCCCCCTCCGGCTCCTTTGCCCGAAAACACGAAACACCGGGAATACTTTCCCGGGGGTTTTCCCCCCTTCACCGGTATCACCTACTACCGCGTTAGGGCACACCGAACACCGCGTATTGCCTTGATATATTTTGTGGTGCTTTGTTTGCTCTGTATTCATTATTTCTTCCCCCTCTTCTCTCCGGTAGACTACGAGACCGACGCTGCTGCTGACCAGTTCGACTACGGAGTTGACGACCCTCTCTCTTGCCAGAGCAACCAGGCAAGCCCCCCCTTGATCACCAGATATCGCCTATTCTCCTCTATACTGCTTGCATTAGAGTAGTGTAGCATGTTACTGCTTTCGTTAATCCTATTCTGATGCATAGCCTGACATTGTCGCTACATCTGTTGATACCTTACCTGCAATCCTAAATGCTTAGTATAGGATGCTAGTTTGTCATCATTGGCCCTACATTCTTGTCAGTCTGCCTTGCTATACTATCGGGCCGTGATCACTTGGGAGGTGATCACGGGTATATACTATACATATATACATACTATACAGATGGTGACTAAAGTCGGGTCAGCTCATTGAGTACCCGCAAGTGATTCTGACGAGGGGGCTGAAAGGACAGGTGGCTCCATCCCGGTAGAGGTGGGCCTGGGTTCCCGACGGCCCTCGACTGTTACTTTGTGGCGGAGCGACAGGGTAGGTTGAGACCACCTAGGAGACAGGTGGGCCTGGCCCTGTTCGGCGTTCGCGGATACTTAACACGCTTAACGAGATCTTGGTATTTGATCTGAGTCGGCTACGAGCCTATACGCACTAACCATCTACGCGGGAGTAGTTATGGGTATCCCGGCGTCGTGGTATCAGCCGAAGCACTTCAGACGTCAGCGACGGAGCGGCGCGCGCCGAATTGGACTGGAACGCCACTAGGCTAGGTCTGCTTTCGGCCGCCCTCGCAACGTGCAGGTGTGCTATGGGCGATGGGCCCAGACCCCTGTGCGCTTAGGTTTAGACCGGCGTGCTGGCCTCTCTGTTTTGCCTAGGTGGGGCTGCGACGTGTTGATCTTCCGCGGCCGGGCATGACCCAGGAAAGTGTGTCCGGCCAAATGGGATCAAGCGTGTTGGGTTATGTGGTGCACCCCTGCAGGGAAGTTAATCTATTCGAATAGCCGTGATCTTCGGTAACAGGACGACTTGGAGTTGTACCTTGACCTTATGACAACTAGAACCGGATACTTAATAAAACACACCCTTCTAAGTTCCACAGACAACCCGGTGATCGCTTTTCTGCAGGGCGACGAGGAGAGGATTGCCGGGTAGGATTATGCTACTGCGATGCTACTGGAGATGCTACTTGAAGATGCTACTTGGAGGACTTCAATCTACTCTCTTCTACATGCTGCAAGACGGAGGCTGCCAGAAGCGTAGTCTTCGATAGGACTAGCTATCCCCCTCTTATTCTGGCTTTCTGCAGTTCAGTCCACCGATATGGCCTCCTTACACATATACCCATGCATATGTAGTATAGTTCCTTGCTTGCGAGTACTTTGGATGAGTACTCACGGTTGCTTTCTCCCCCCTTTTTCCCCCTTTCCTTTCTTTCTGGTTGTCGCAACCAGATGCTGGAGTCCAGGAGCCAGGAGCCAGCGTCGACGACGACTACTACATTGGAGGTGCCTACTACTACGTGCAGGCTGACGACGACGACCAGGAGTAGTTAGGAGGATCCCAGGCAGGAGGCCTGCGCCTCTTTCGATCTGTATCCCAGTTTGTGCTAGCCATCTTATGGCAACTTGTTTAACTTATGTCTGTACTCAGATATTGTTGCTTCCGATGACTCGTCTATGATCGAGCACTTGTATTCGAGCCCTCGAGGCCCCTGGCTTGTATTATGATGCTTGTATGACTTATTTTATTTGTAGAGTTGTGTTGTGATATCTTCCCGTGAGTCCCTGATCTTGATCGTACACGTTTGCGTGTATGATTAGTGTACGATTGAATCGGGGGCGTCACAAGTTGGTATCAGAGCCGACTGCCTGTAGGAATCCCCCTATCACACTTCTTGGCCGAAGTCGAGTCTAGGCATTGCAAAACTTTTACTAACTTGGCTGTGTGCCTTACGGGCCCACGTCGCCATTGGGTGGTACTAGGATCTTTTACTCCTCGACCTTTACTCTGGGACTCTGAGCTCTCTTCTATTCGGGTTAAATGATTTCGCTAAAAACAAAACTAACTTTAGGTTCTCGCAAGTACTTTCTCCCGGAGAGCCACTTGTTACCGATGACCGCCTGCTGCACCAGAAGATTCCGAAGATACTCTACGATGTGCTCTCGAGACTATGTGCCATCGCTTTTGCAATTCATTTCCATCGATAAATCCCTCTGGATAACTACTTACACCTATCATTCATATTGTCATCCCCAGTTGCTCTTGTTATTACAAGATGTCCCGAAATACTCTTCGATATTCCGAGAATTCTTTACGCTTACTGCCCTGCAGTTCCTTGCTGCATGAATACCCCTACGGATAATTACTCGCGCTTGCCGAGTATCCGCTCATCCCCAGTTGTTCTTGTGTTTCACAAAAGTCTTCAAAATAATATCCGATCTTCCGAAAACCCTCTGGAGCCTTTGGCTCTTGAAATTCTTGCTTGCTTGCATTATGGTTAATCCCATAAGTCTCGTAGTCATATTGACATTCCTTGTCATTACCATTTTGAGTCTGTTGACTCAATATGTTTGCGAATACACGCAATCATCATTGATCCTTATAAATTACTTTTCCAGCTGAGCTGCCATTCTTTTTACTGGAATTGGTTCTCAACCAATCCAATTGTCTTTGATTGTACCCTACGGCTATTCAACTTATCCACCCCTAATCAGAGCATTGCTCCTGATCCCTTGAATTAAAAATCATAATTCCTTTGCTATTTAAACGTTGAATTATTCAGATGTCCTATAAACCAATGCATTTGCATTCCTTCTTCCTCTGATTGGGTAACGATACTCACATCAGCTCCATTGTGGATCGCCATATCCACTGTTGGATTATTGTCCGACAGTGTCCTTCATAACTAATCACCTTGTGAGTTCTTTCTCCGATACATAATGCCTTTGGTAAATTGTATCCTCTCCTTTTGCCAACCATGCTCTGCTTTTGAGCTGGTGATATCTACTCTTGAAGATTGTGGTATATGTTTCCACGATACCCTAACGGGTTGATCCGATGCCTTCCTTTATATGTGTGAACTCGGAAGTTTTCACGAGTCATACTCATCTGGTATTTCACCAGGTAAAACTTTCAACACTAATGCCTTTATCAAAGCGAATAGTGAATGGAAGGTTATACATTGAAGAAGTGGGAGTCGACCTTGAACCTTGCGTTCATGCCCAGGGACACGATGTATAACTTATCATGGAAGCTGCTCGTAAAAATAATTATTCCTTTGGTATAAGTTCATCTTATATCTGGGATCTGGCCTTTTGCACTCATGGTTCCGACCATGTTCTCCTTTAAATAACATTTCTCGTGCAAGTTTAAGCACTTGTCTTCTATGGGGTAGTACCCCAGTCCAACCTCTACTTTGATTTGCCGTCGAGTATTACCCCCTGGTATCTCAAGATTATCACGGAACTGCATAACTTCTTATGAGTTCTTCATCAAGTGCTACATTCTCATTGATTCCAATTTTTCATGGGCTCTAAGTTATTAAACACTCAAAGACACCGATAACTGAACCAAGTCCACACTATGGTTCAACAACTCTTAGTAATCTTCTTTAAGTACGAGTTTGAACTCAATCACGTCATTCCGAGCCTACTCGACTATATCATTATCGTGCCAAATTTTAACTGTGCTACCTGGTCCTTCTTTCCGGAGCACAATTTCGATGATGGGCTAAGCTTACGTCGATCTTCCTTGTCTTATCGTCTCACCTCAAACAACAAACTTGATTTCAAGTTTGTGACATACCCATGGTTCCAATAACCTTTCGCTTCATCATTCGTTTGACTTGATGTCATCGCCGACCGATTACATCTCCATGAAACCTCTCGACAAAAATTGTCATGATCATCGTCAACATTTCGATCTCCTTAAGGATATCAATTGAATTCCTGATGAGAAATACCATCCTTGCCCTCGATGATTTGTGTTATCATCGACCACTCGATTGCCTTCCGTTCAACACAAACTTGTTCGTGTTTTGTGTTATACCTTGAGATCCTTGCTATCCAGCATTGTTCTCCTTTACCTTGGAGTATTGCCATCTTTTATGTCAAGAATGTTGTGAGAATTTCACCACCTCTCAAGAATTCTTGGTATCGTGATACTTCTCACCATCACCATTCTTTCTTGGTCCCCGTGTTAATTCCAACAAGTGAACGGTGTTGTTTGGATTCTTTCCTTCTAGCAACCCTATTTTTGAAGTTAATGGTCGAAAGTTTATTCTTAGGCTATTGATTATTGAATCACCATTCTGACATTGGTCGTGCAACCCAACCCATATTTCGGGCGCACCCTTCAACCAATGTTTAATTGTGTATGTTTTCCTCGAGCATACTTCCTTATATCATTTGATCTGACAAATGTTATCTCCTTGTTCACTTAATGGTGGAAATCCATTTTTTGGGAATCTCGGTGAATTGCCGTTGACTTCACCAGACACCTCCTTGTCCTCTCCTTGGGTTAATGATGGACTCTTGTTAACGGAAATCGCTTCATAGTTCATTTCTCCGAGAATCTTACCATGTCATCTCGTCAATCTGCGTTGCACCTTTTCTTCTCAGGTATCCTAAGTCTGAGGTATCCTAACACCAACCGGATCTGAATCTCGGTCAGATATGATGGTTGGGACAACTTTCCAAGAGTTATGATGTCGGTCCTTTGATGACCCGGTAACATGATGTCATGCCTAGCACCCCCCCTGGGTGGAGGACCTATTGTTGTAGTATCCTTTTTAGCAAGTTTAGCCATTCTTCCATGAGGAAATTGTAAGACTTATTCTACAAGTTATTCCTGATGGATCCTTCGTGTTTCTAAAGTCGGATCTTCACCTAAAGACCCTGTCAATGCTATCTCGAAGCATGTCAATGGTACTCCGATTTTCAACAGGAACATTTGAAGCACGATGCTAAATTTTATTTATCACTTATCCTAACACCGCTGTATGGGTAATATCATGAGATTTTTTCCCCCTTACCTAAATGGTTTTCTACTTTATATCCTGTCATGGATATCTTGCTCTGCTTGTCCTTGGGAAGGATTTACCCCTGAAAGATGTGTTTAAACACATTTTCCTTTCCATTGTTCTGTTTAAACATAATAATCACTTTTCCCTTCCATTGGTTGGTTTAACGTTTCTTGTGATCTATATGATCTAAGCAGGAATATTCTCCTGCTTATGTAAACACCTCGGTGTATAACTCTGTCAGTAAGACCCTGTTACTATTGCTGATGACATTCTGGTATCCACCGATGGAAGAGAACTTTGCATAATGGTCCGCCTCGTTCAACGAGCAGGAAAATGGTTCTCTTTGCCCCTCGCCCTTGGTACCAATGATGCTACCAACATAACTGACCGGTTATTCACTGACATGCCTTGCTAACATGATCGTGCAATACGTCACCGCCCTTCCTGTTTTTAACCCACATGGTGGGCCCATAACCCACAGTTCCTCAGGATCGAAAACTGACTCTCCTGTACACCCCCTGTTCCCAAAGTTATTCCTCACGCGTGGCCTCGTGTGTAATTCATGAGCCACCTTCTGATGAGGTCATTAATCTGGTATCTGACGCAATACTTATTCCCATTGCTCCGAACCCCTCTCACACTTCACTTCAGGCAACGAATGATTGCCTATGCGCTCGAAACTTCCCATGTTATCTCCTTACCTTGCTCTCGAAATTATTGTAAAATCCAATTCGAGAGTTACTTTTCGCCATGTTCCCTAATGTACCGGATAAGCAACCATGCAGAATTCTATTCTTCCGGTATACCCATCCTTTACTCCTCTGTAAGTACGATGGAGCTCCCAAAGGAAGGACGACAGCTTCCTCATGATGCATGGGTGTAGAGAAATGAAGACATCAACGCTATGGATCAACCTCTTCTAGAAGGGCAACCCAGACTAAGAAGACACGTTAGAATTTCATAACCAGAACTTCCCCCCTACTCCCCTCTTAAATCTCGGGACGAGATTTCTTGTAGTGGAGGAGAATTGTGACGCCCGGATAATCAAGCTACAGTAACCTCTGCTGATGATGCCACATCACCACTCTTATTGTTGTAAATCTCACGATGGTTCAATCCCGTTCGAATTCAAAATTTCAAATCAGGTCAAACGGTAAAGTTTTCAAACATTAAAATTAAAATGTTCTAGAGGTGGCAAATAATGCTTAGGTAATTATGGTGGAGGATCACATTTTTATAAAATAATTAAAAGCACTGAACTAAATAAAACAGTGGCTTATACAAATAATTAGATGCATTTTATAAATATTAAAACATTAAACTATTTTATTAGGTATGAGAAATTAATGTGGCAATAGAGTATTTATAAATACTAATTTAGGGGCTAGTGGTATATTTTATAAAACCAAAAAAATAAATAAAACAAAAGAAACAACAAAAAAACAAAGAAAAGGAAAAGTGCCCTTGGCCCGACTGGGCCAACCGGCCCAGCTGGCCACATCCGCCGGCCCGGTCGAACCGGCCCAACCGGCCACCCCTTATCCCCACGACCGAACCCTAACCCCACCCCGTCGCCCCACTCGCACCCCCCCACTCCTCTCCCCCTCTCC
>NC_057794.1:554727898-554736370 GCF_018294505.1 Triticum aestivum | reverse complement strand
TGGCCCCCTGCCGCGCCGCGCCCGTGCCCCCTGCTGGCCTCTGCGAGGCCACGACCTTGCACCACAGTGCCGGGCTACAGCCCCGCCGACGCCCTGTTGCCCCGTGCCCTCGCACGGGCGCACGCCCGTTAACCGCGCCCGATAGGCCCCTGGGGCCTATGACAGATGGGCCCCACGCCCAGAATGTTTTAATAAAAAAAAGGAAAATAAAATAAAAAAATAATAATTAATTAATTAATTAATTAGTGGATTAATTAAGTTAATTAATCATATTTAGATTAACCTAACTAACTAACTAATTTAATTAAACAGTAGTTAGATTAGTTAAACAATGATTAGGCTAAACAGTCAATGACCAGTGGGTCCCACACGTCAGCGACCCAGTCAACACCTCTGTTGACTGCTGATGTCATGCTGACGTCATGGTGACGTCAGCAGACACTATTCTGGATAATGTTGATTAAACTAAATAAATAAATTCTAAAAATGATTTAAATCTTTTAAAATTAATATAAAATAAACCGTAGCTCGGATGGAAAAACTTCGTACATGAAAGTTGCTCAGAACAACGAGACGAATCCGGATACGCGGTCCGTTCGTCCGCCACACACCCCTAACCTATCGAACCCGCAACTTTCCCCCTCCGGCTCCTCTGCCCGAAAACACGAAACACCGGGAATACTTTCCCGGGGGTTTTCCCCCCTTCACCGGTATCACCTACTACCGCGTTAGGGCACACCGAACACCGCGTATTGCCTTGATATATTTTGTGGTGCTTTGTTTGCTCTGTATTCATTATTTCTTCCCCCTCTTCTCTCCGGTAGACTACGAGACCGACGCTGCTGCTGACCAGTTCGACTACGGAGTTGACGACCCTCTCTCTTGCCAGAGCAACCAGGCAAGCCCCCCCCCCTTGATCACCAGATATCGCCTATTCTCCTCTATACTGCTTGCATTAGAGTAGTGTAGCATGTTACTGCTTTCGTTAATCCTATTCTGATGCATAGCCTGACATTGTCGCTACATCTGTTGATACCTTACCTGCAATCCTAAATGCTTAGTATAGGATGCTAGTTTGTCATCATTGGCCCTACATTCTTGTCAGTCTGCCTTGCTATACTACCGGGCCGTGATCACTTGGGAGGTGATCACGGGTATATACTATACATACATACATACTATACAGATGGTGACTAAAGTCGGGTCAGCTCATTGAGTACCCGCAAGTGATTCTGACGAGGGGGCTGAAAGGACAGGTGGCTCCATCCCGGTAGAGGTGGGCCTGGGTTCCCGATGGCCCTCGACTGTTACTTTGTGGCGGAGCGACAGGGCAGGTTGAGACCACCTAGGAGACAGGTGGGCCTGGCCCTGTTCGGCGTTCGCGGATACTTAACACGCTTAACGAGATCTTGGTATTTGATCTGAGTCTGCTACGAGCCTATACGCACTAACCATCTACGCGGGAGTAGTTATGGGTATCCCGGTGTCGTGGTATCAGCCGAAGCACTTCAGACGTCAGCGACGGAGCGGCGCGCGCCGAATTGGACTGGAACGCCACTAGGCTAGGTCTGCTTTCGGCCGCCCTCGCAACGTGCAGGTGTGCTATGGGCGATGGGCCCAGACCCCTGTGCGCTTAGGTTTAGACCGGCGTGCTGGCCTCTCTGTTTTGCCTAGGTGGGGCTGCGACGTGTTGATCTTCCGCGGCTGGGCATGACCCAGGAAAGTGTGTCCGGCCAAATGGGATCAAGCGTGTTGGGTTATGTGGTGCACCCCTGCAGGGAAGTTAATCTATTCGAATAGTCGTGATCTTCGGTAACAGGACGACTTGGAGTTGTACCTTGACCTTATGACAACTAGAACCGGATACTTAATAAAACACACCCTTCTAAGTTCCACAGACAACCCGGTGATCGCTTTTCCGCAGGGCGACGAGGAGAGGATTGCCGGGTAGGATTATGCTACTGCGATGCTACTGGAGATGCTACTTGGAGATGCTACTTGAAGATGCTACTTGGAGGACTTCAATCTACTCTCTTCTACATGCTGCAAGACGGAGGCTGCCAGAAGCGTAGTCTTCGATAGGACTAGCTATCCCCCTCTTATTCTGGCTTTCTGCAGTTCAGTCCACCGATATGGCCTCCTTACACATATACCCATGCATATGTAGTATAGTTCCTTGCTTGCGAGTACTTTGGATGAGTACTCACGGTTGCTTTCTCCCCCCTTTTTCCCCCTTTCCTTTCTTTCTGGTTGTCGCAACTAGATGCTGGAGTCCAGGAGCCAGGAGCCAGCGTCGACGACGACTACTACATTGGAGGTGCCTACTACTACGTGCAGGCTGACGACGACGACCAGGAGTAGTTAGGAGGATCCCAGTCAGGAGGCCTGCGCCTCTTTCGACCTGTATCCCAGTTTGTGCTAGCCATCTTATGGCAACTTGTTTAACTTATGTCTGTACTCAGATATTGTTGCTTCCGCTGACTCGTCTATGATCGAGCACTTGTATTCGAGCCCTCGAGGCCCCTGGCTTGTATTATGATGCTTGTATGACTTATTTTATTTGTAGAGTTGTGTTGTGATATCTTCCCGTGAGTCCCTGATCTTGATCGTACACGTTTGCGTGTATGATTAGTGTACGATTGAATCGGGGGCGTCACACCTCGTCATGTCCGTGATCACATCTGGGGCTCCGAACTAACTTCGGTACATCAAAACTCATAAACTCATAATATAACTGTCATCGAAACCTTAAGCGTGCGGACCCTACGGGTTCGAGAACAATGTAGACATGACCGAGAGACGTCTCCGGTCAATAACCAATAGCGGAACCTGGATGCTCATATTGGCTCCTACATATTCTACGAAGATCTTTACCGGTCAGACCGCAAAACAACATACGTTGTTCCCTTTGTCATCGGTATGTTACTTACCCGAGATTCGATCGTCGGTATCTCAATACCTAGTTCAATCTCGTTACCGGCAAGTCTCTTTACTCGTTCCATAATACATCATCTCGCAACTAACTCATTAGTTGCAATGCTTGCAAGGCTTATGTGATGTGCATTACCAAGAGGGCCCAGAGATACCTCTCCGACAATCGGAGTGACAAATCCTAATCTCGAAATACGCCAACCCAACATGTACCTTTGGAGACACCTGTAGAGCACCTTTATAATCACCCATTTACGTTGTGACGTTTGGTAGCACACAAAGTGTTCCTCCGGCAAACAGGAGTTGCATAATCTCATAGTCATAGGAACATGTATAAGTTATGAAGAAAGCAATAGCAACATACTAAACGATCGGGTGCTAAGCTAATGGAATGGGTCATGTCAATCAGATCATTCACCTAATGATGTGATCTTGTTAATCAAATAACAACTCCTTGTTCATGGTTAGGAAACATAACCATCTTTGATTAACGAGCTAGTCAAGTAGAGGCATACTAGTGACACTCTGTTTGTCTATGTATTCACACATGTATTATGTTTCCGGTTAATACAATTCTAGCATGAATAATAAACATTTATCATGATATAAGGAAATAAATAATAACTTTATTATTGCCTCTAGGGCATATTTCCTTCAGTCTCCCACTTGCACTAGAGTCAATAATCTAGATTACACAGTAATGATTCTAACACCCATGGAGCCTTGGTGCTGATCATGTTTTGCTCGTGGAAGAGGCTTAGTCAACGGGTCTGTAACATTCAGATCCGTATGTATCTTGCAAATCTCTATGTCTCCCACCTGGACTAGATCCCGGATGGAATTGAAGCGTCTCTTGATGTGCTTGGTTCTCTTGTGAAATCTGGATTCCTTTGCCAAGGCAATTGCACCAGTATTGTCACAAAAGATTTTCATTGGACCCAATGCACTAGGTATGACACCTAGATCGGATATGAACTCCTTCATCCAGACTCCTTCATTTGCTGCTTCCGAAGCAGCTATGTACTCCGCTTCACATGTAGATCCCGCTACAACGCTTTGTTTAGAACTGCACCAACTGACAGCTCCACCGTTTAATGTAAACACATATCCGGTTTGTGATTTAGAATCGTCCGGGTCAGTGTCAAAGCTTGCATCAACATAACCTTTTACGATGAGCTCTTTGTCACCTCCATATATGAGAAACATATCCTTAGTCCTTTTCAGGTATTTCAGGATGTTCTTGACCGCTGTCCAGTGACCCACTTCTGGATTACGTTGGTACCTCCCTGCTAGACTTATAGCAAGGCACACATCAGGTCTGGTACACAGCATTGCATACATGATAGAGCCTATGGCTGAAGCATAGGGAACATCTTTCATATTCTCTCTATCTTCTGCAGTGATCGGGCATTGAGTCTTACTCAACTTCACACCTTGTAACACAGGCAAGAACCCTTTTTTTGCTTGATCCATTTTGAACTTCTTCAAAACTTTGTCAAGGTATGTGGTTTGTGAAATTCCAATTAAGCATCTTGATCTATCTCTATAGATCTTAATGCCTAATATGTAAGCAGCTTCACCGAGGTCTTTCATTGAAAAACTCTTATTCAAGTATCCCTTTATGCTATCCAGAAATTCTAAATCATTTCCAATTAGTAATATGTCATCCACATATAATATCAGAAATGCTACAGAGCTCCCACTCACTTTCTTGTAAATACAGGCTTCTCCAAAAGTCTGTATAAAACCAAATGCTTTGACCACACTATCAAAGCGTTTATTCCAACTCCGAGAGGCTTGCACCAGTCCATAAATGGATCGCTGGAGCTTGCACACTTTGTTAGCTCCCTTTGGATCGACAAAACCTTCTGGTTGCATCATATACAACTCTTCTTTCAGAAATCCATTCAGGAATGCAGTTTTGACATCCATCTGCCAAATTTCATAATCATAAAATGCGGCAATTGCTAACATGATTCGGACAGACTTAAGCATCGCTACGGGTGAGAAGGTCTCATCGTAGTCAATCCCTTGAACTTGCCGAAAACCTTTTGCGACAAGTCGAGCTTTGTAGACAGTAATATTACCGTCAGCGTCAGTCTTCTTCTTGAAGATCCATTTATTTTCAATTGCTTGCCGATCATCGGGCAAGTCAACCAAAGTCCATACTTTGTTCTCATACATGGATCCCATCTCAGATTCCATGGCTTCAAGCCATTTGCGGAAGCTGGGCTCACCATCGCTTCTTCATAGTTCGTAGGTTGATCATGATCTAGTAGCATGACTTCTAGAATAGGATTACCGTACCACTCTGGCGCGGATCTTACTCTGGTTGATCTACGAGGTTCAGTAGTATCTTGTTCTGAAGTTTCATGATCATCATCGTTAGCTTCCTCACTAACTAGTGTAGGTGTCACTGAAACAGTTTTCTTTGATGCACTACTTTCCAATAAGGGAGCAGGTACAGTTACCTCATCAAGTTCTACTTTCCTCCCACTCACTTCTTTCGAGAGAAACTCCTTCTCCAGAAAGTTTCCGAACTTAGCAACAAAAGTCTTGCCTTCGGATCTGTGATAGAAGGTGTATCCAATAGTCTCCTTTGGATATCCTATGAAGACACATTTCTCCGATTTGGGTTCGAGCTTATCAGGTTGAAGTTTTTTCACATAAGCATCGCAGCCCCAAACTTTCAGAAACGACAACTTTGGTTTCTTGCCAAACCATAGTTCATAAGGCGTCGTCTCAACGGATTTTGATGGTGCCCTATTTAACATGAATGCGGCCGTCTCTAGAGCGTGTCCCCAAAACGATAGCGGTAAATCAGTAAGAGACATCATAGATCGCACCATATCTAGTAAAGTACGATTACGACGTTCGGACACACCATTACGCTGTGGTGTTCCGGGTGGCGTGAGTTGCAAAACTATTCCACAATTTTTCAAATGTACACCAAACTCGTAACTCAAATATTCTCCTCCACGATCAGATCGTAGAAACTTTATTTTCTTGTTACGATGATTTTCAACTTCACTCTGAAATTCTTTGAACTTTTCAAATGTTTCAGACTTATGTTTTATTACGATAATTTTGATGATTTTTTGCACGACATGGGCACATGTGCTATAGGAACGATGGTATTTTTTCATAATTTTTGGTGATGGAGAAGTATCCGAAAAATTCCCTCTATGCGGATTGCCCTTCGCGCGTCTACGGCTGTGGCCGGCGGCCTCCGGGGGCTAGCGTAGCGCCAAATCTTGCGTAGGCGGCCTCTCACAAGTCTGGAAGTGTTGTGGCGGTTGCAAACGCCCGGCACGCGTGTCCCGGGTGTGCCCTCCCCTCACGGACGGCGCCGCCGCCGGCACCTGGAGGGGGGAAACGGACACGTCGGGTCTACACGGAGGGGATCTTGCTGTGGGTCTTGCCCGGATGTTGCTCCAAAGTGTTCCTATGGGCTGACCTAACACAATCTGGTGGGGAGGTCCACTGGTCAAAGCCCGTCCGTGCAAAGTCAAAGGGCTAGAACCCGTGGTCAAACGCTACAGGTTTAGGCGGGACGGGGGCACTTGGGGGTAGCAATGCCACCGCAGCGTCGCACCGGGCCCTCATACATGCGGGGTGGTGTGGTGGCATGTCCGAAGAGGCGGGACGCGTCTCTGGGGCGTGCCCCCCCATCACGGACGGCGATGACACAGTAGTAGACGTTCTGCGGTAACGATGCGGCATCAATATTACTAAATACTCGGAGCGCGATAAAATCATCAGTTTTTTTGCACGACGTGGGCACATGTGCTATAGGAACGATGGTATTTTTTAATAATTTTTAGTGATGGAGAAGTATCCGAAAAATTCCCTCTATGCGGATTGCCCTTCGCGCGTGTACGGCTGTGGCCGGCGGCCTCCGGGGGCTAGCATGCCGCCAAATCTTGCGTAGGCGGCCTCTCACAAGTCTGGAAGTGTTGTGGCAGTTTCAAACGTCCGGCACGCGTGTCCGGGGTGTGCCCCCCTCACGGACGGCGCCGCCACCAGCACCTGGAGGGGGGAAACGGACGCGTCGGGTCTACACGGAGGGGATCTTGCTGTGGGTCTGGCCCGGATGTTGCTCCAAAGTGTTCCTATGGGCTGACCTAACACAACCGGGTGGGGAGGTCCACTGGTCAAAGCCTGTCCGTGCAAAGTCAAAGGGCTAGATCCAGTGGTCAAACGCTACAGGTTTAGGCGGGACGGGGGCACTGTGGGTTGCAATGCCACCGGAGCGTCGCACCGGGCCCTCATACATGCGGGGTGGTGTGGTGGCATGTCCGAAGAGGCGGGACGCGTCTCCGGGGCGTGGCCCCCCCCTCACGGACGGCGATGACACGGTAGTAGACGTTCTGCGGTAACGATGCGGCGTCAATATTACTAAATACTCAGAGCGCGATAAAATCATGAGTTTTTTTGCACGACGTGGGCACATGTGCTATAGGAACGATGGTATTTTTTCATAAATTTTGGTGATGGAGAAGTATCTGAAAAATTCCCTCTATGCGGATTGCCCTTCGCGCGTCTACGACTGTGGCCGGCGGCCTCCGGGGGCTAGCATGCCGCCAAATCTTGCATAGGTGGCCTCTCACAAGTCTGGAAGTGTTGTGGCGGTTGCAAACGCCCGGCACGCGTGTCCGGGGTGTGCCCCCCTCACGGACGGTGCCGCCACCAGCACCTGGAGGGGGGAAACGGACGCGTCGGGTCTACACGGAGGGGATCTTGCTGTGGGTCTGACCCGGATGTTGCTCCAAAGTGTTCCTATGGGCTGACCTAACACAACCGGGTGGGGAGGTCCACTGGTCAAAGCCCGTCCGTGCAAAGTCAAAGGGCTAGATCCAGTGGTCAAACGCTACAGGTTTAGGCGGGACGGGGGCACTGTGGGTTGCAATGCCACCGGAGCGTCGCACCGGGCCCTCATACATGCGGGGTGGTGTGGTGAATGTCGGAAGAGGCGGGACGCGTCTCCGGGGCGTGGCCCCCCCTCACGGACGTCGATGACACGGTAGTAGACGTTCTGCGGTAACGATGCAGCGTCAATATTACTAAATACTCAGAGCGCGATAAAATCATGAGTTTTTTTGCACGACGTGGGCACATGTGCTATAGGAACGATGGTATTTTTTCATAAATTTTGGTGATGGAGAAGTATCTGAAAAATTCCCTCTATGCGGATTGCCCTTCGCGCGTCTACGGCTGTGGCCGGCGGCCTCCGGGGGCTAGCATGCCGCCAAATCTTGCGTAGGCGTCCTCTCACAAGTCTGGAAGTGTTGTGGCGGTTGCAAACGCCCGGCACGTGTGTCCGGGGTGTGCCCCCCCTCACGGACGGCGCCGCCGCCGGCACCTGGAGGGGGGAAACGGACGCGTCGGGTCTACACGGAGGGGATATTGCTGTGGGTCTGGCCCGGATGTTGCTCCAAAGTGTTCCTATGGGCTGACCTAACACAACCGGGTGGGGAGGTCCACTGGTCAAATCCCGTCCGTGCAAAGTCAAAGGGCTAGATCCCGTGGTCAAACGCTATA
>NC_057794.1:554715183-554727572 GCF_018294505.1 Triticum aestivum | reverse complement strand
GGAGCGTCGCACCGGGCCCTCATACATGCGGGGTGGTGTGGTGGCATGTCCAAAGAGGCGGGACGCGTCTCCGGGGCATGCCCCCCCCCTCACGGACGGCGATGACACAGTAGTAGACGTTCTGCGGTAACGATGCGGCGTCAATATTACTAAATACTCGGAGCGCGATAAAATCATGAGTTTTTTTGCACGACGTGGGCACATGTGCTATAGGAACGATGGTATTTTTTCATAATTTTTGGTGATGGAGAAGTATCCGAAAAATTCCCTCTACGCGGATTGCCCTTCGCGCGTCTACGGCTGTGGCCGGCGGCTAGCATGCCGCCAAATCTTGCGTAGGCGGCCTCTCACAAGTCTGGAAGTGTTGTGGCGGTTGCAAACGCCCGGCACGTGTGTCCTGGGTGTGCTCTCCCTCACGGACGGCGCCGCCGCCGGCACCTGGAAGGGGGAAACGGACGCGTCGGGTCTACACGGAGGGGATCTTGCTGTGGGTATGGCCCGGATGTTGCTCCAAAGTGTTCCTATGGGCTGACCTAACACAACCAGGTGGGGAGGTCCACTGGTCAAAGCCCGTCCGTGCAAAGTCAAAGGGCTAGATCCCGTGGTCAAACGCTACAGGTTTAGGCGGCACAGGGGCACTGGGGGGTAGCAATGCCACCGGAGCATCGCACCGGGCCCTCATACATGCGGGGTGGTGTGGTGGCATGTCCGAAGAGGCGGGACGCATCTCCGGGGCGTGGCCCCCCCTCACGGACGGTGATGACACGGTAGTAGACGTTCTGCGGTAACGATGCGGCGTCAATATTACTAAATACTCGAAGCGTGATAAAATCATGAGTTTTTTTGCACAACATGGGCACATGTGCTATAGGAACGATGGTATTTTTTCATAATTTTTGGTGATGGAGAAGTATTCGAAAAATTCCCTCTATGCGGACTCCCCATCGCGCGTCTACGACTGTGGCCGGCGGCCTCCGGGGGCTAGCATGCCGCCAAATCTTGCGTGGGCGGCCTCTCACAAGTCTGGAAGTGTTGTGGCAGTTGCAAACGCCCGGCACGCGTGTCCGGGCTGTGCCCCCCCTCACGGACGGCGCCACCGCCGGCACCTAGAGGGGGGAAACGGACGCGTCGGGTCTACACGAAGGGGATCTTGCTGTGGGTCTGGCCCGGATGTTGCTCCAAAGTGTTCCTATGGGCTGACCTTACACAACCGGGTTAGGATGTCCACTGGTCAAAGCCCGTCCGTGCAAAGTCAAAGGGCTAGAACCTGTGGTCAAACGCTACTGGTTTAGGCGGGACGGGGGCACTTGGGGGTAGCAATGCTACCGGAGCGTCGCACCGGGCCCTCATACATGAGGGGTGGTGTGGTGGCATGTCCGAAGAGGCGGGACGCGTCTCCGGGGCGTGCCCCCCCCCCTCACGGACGGCGATGACCCAGTAGTAGACGTTCTGCGGTAACGATGCGGCATCAATATTACTAAATACTCGGAGCGCGATAAAATCATGAGTTTTTTTGCTCGACATGGGCACATGTGCTATAGGAACGATGGTATTTTTTAATAATTTTTGGTGATGGAGAAGTATCTGAACAATTCCCTCTATGGGGATTGCCCTTCGCGCGTCTACGGCTGTGGTCGGCGGCCTCCGGGGGCTAGCATGCCGCTAAATCTTGCGTAGGCAACCTCTCACAAGTCTGGAAGTGTTGTGGTAGTTGCAAACGCCCGGCACGTGTGTCCGGGGTGTGCCTCCCCTCACGGACAGCGCCGCCACCCGCACCTGGAGGGCGGAAACGGACGCGTCGGGTCTACACGGAGGGGATCTTGCTGTGGGTCTGGCCCGGATGTTGCTCCAAAGTGTTCCTATGGGCTGACCTAAAACAACGGGGTGGGGAGGTCCACTGGTCAAAGCCCGTCCGTGCAAAGTCAAAGGGCTAGAACCCGTGGTCAAACGCTACAGGTTTAGGCGGGACGGGGGCACTTGGGGGGTAGCAATGCCACCGCAGCGTCGCACCGGGCCCTCATACATGCGGGGTGGTGTGGTGGCATGTCCAAAGAGGTGGGACGCGTCTCTGGGGCGTGCACCCCCCCCTCACGGACGGCGATGACACAGTAGTAGACGTTCTGCGGTAACGATGCGGCATCAATATTACTAAATACTCAGAGCGCGATAAAATCATCAGTTTTTTTGCACGACGTGGGCACATGTGCTATAGGAATGATGGTATTTTTTAATAATTTTTAGTGATGGAGAAGTATCCGAAAAATTCCCTCTATGCGGATTGCCCTTCGCGCGTCTATGGCTGTGGCCGGCGGCCTCCGGGGGCTAGCGTAGCGCCAAATCTTGCGTAGGCGGCCTCTCACAAGTCTCGAAGTGTTGTGGCGGTTGCAAACGCCTGGCACGCGTGTCCGGGGTGTGCCCTCCCCTCACGGACGGCGCCGCCGCCGGCACCTGGAGGGGGGAAACGGACGCGTCGGGTCTACACGGAGGGGATCTTGCTGTGGGTCTTGCCCGGATGTTGCTCCAAAGTGTTCCTATGGGCTGACCTAACACAATCGGGTGGGGAGGTCCACTGGTCAAAGCCCGTGCGTGCAAAGTCAAAGGGCTAGAACCCCTGGTCAAACGCTACAGGTTTAGGCGGGACGGGGGCACTTGGGGGGTAGCAATGCCACCGCAGCATCGCACCGGGCCCTCATACATGCGGGGTGGTGTGGTGGCATGTCCGAAGAGGCGGGACGCGTCTCTGGGGCGTGCCCCCCCCTCACGGACGGCGATGACACTGTAGTAGACGTTCTGCGGTAACGATGCGGCATCAATATTACTAAATACTCGGAGAGCGATAAAATCATCAGTTTTTTTGCACGACGTGGGCACATGTGCTATAGGAACGATGGTATTTTTTAATAATTTTTAGTGATGGAGAAGTATCCGAAAAATTCCCTCTATGCGGATTGCCCTTCGCGCGTCTACGGCTGTGGCCGGCGGCCTCCGGGGGCTAGCATGCCGCCAAATCTTGCGTAGGCGGCCTCTCACAAGTCTGGAAGTGTTGTGGCAGTTGCAAACGCCCGGCACGCGTGTCCGGGGTGTGCCCCCCCTCACGGACGGCGCCGCCACTAGCACCTGGAGGGGGGAAACGGACGCGTCGGGTCTACACGGAGGGGATCTTGCTGTGGGTCTGGCCCGGATGTTGCTCCAAACTGTTCCTATGGGCTGACCTAACACAACCGGGTGGGGAGGTCCACTGGTCAAAGCCCGTCCATGCAAAGTCAAAGGGCTAGATCCCGTGGTCAAACGCTACAGGTTTAGGCGGGACGGGGGCACTGGGGGTAGCAATGCCACCGGAGCGTCGCACCGGGCCCTCATACATGCGGGGTGGTGTGGTGGCATGTCCGAAGAGCCGGGACGCGTCTCCGGGGCGTGCCCCCCCCCCCCTCACGGACGGCGATGACACGTTAGTAGACGTTCTGCGGTAACGATGCGGCGTAAATATTATTAAATACTCGGAGCGCGATAAAATCATGAGTTTTTTTGCACGACGTGGGCACATGTGCTATAGGAACGATGGTATTTTTTCATAATTTTTGGTGATGGAGAAGTATCCGAAAAATTCCCTCTACGCGGATTGCCCTTCGCGCGTCTACGGCTGTGGCCGGCGGCTAGCATGCCGCCAAATCTTGCGTAGGCGGCCTCTCACAAGTCTGGAAGTGTTGTGGCAGTTGCAAACGCCCAATACGTGTGTCCGGGGTGTGCCCCCCCTCACAGACGGCGCCGCCGCCGGCACCTGGAGGGGGGAAACGGACGCGTCGGGTCTACACGGAGGGGATCTTGCTGTGGGTCTGGCCCGGATGTTGCTCCAAAGTGTTCCTATGGGCTGACCTAACACAACCGGGTGGGGAGGTCCACTGGTCAAAGCCCTTCCATGCAAAGTCAAAGGGCTAGATCCCGTGGTCAAACGCTACAGGTTTAGGCGGGACGGGGGCACTGGGGGTAGCAATGCCACCGGAGCATCGCACCGGGCCCTCATACATGCGGGGTGGTGTGGTGGCATGTCCGAAGAGGCGGGACGCGTCTCCGGGGCGTGCCCCCCCCCTCACGGACGGCGATGACACGGTAGTAGACGTTCTGCGGTAACGATGCGGCGTCAATATTACTAAATACTCGGAGCGCGATAAAATCATGAGTTTTTTTGCACGACGTGGGCACATGTGCTATAGGAACGATGGTATTTTTTCATAATTTTTGGTGATGGAGAAGTATCCGAAAAATTCCCTCTATGCGGATTGCCCTTCGCGCGTCTACGGCTGTGGCCGGCGGCTAGCATGCCGCCAAATCTTGCGTAGGCGGCCTCTCAAAAGTCTGGAAGTGTTGTGGCGGTTGCAAACGCCCGACACGTGTGTCCGGGGTGTGCCGCCCCTCACGGACGGCGCCGCCGCCGGCACCTGGAGGGGGGAAACGGACGCGTCGGGTCTACACGGAGGGGATCTTGCTGTGGGTCTGGCCCGGATGTTGCTCCAAAGTGTTCCTATGGGCTGACGTAACACAACCGGGTGGGGAGGTCCACTGGTCAAAGCCCGTCCGTGCAAAGTCAAAGGGCTAGATCCCGTGGTCAAACGCTACAGGTTTAGGCGGGACGGGGGCACTGGGGGTAGCAATGCCACCGGAGCATCGCACCGGGCCCTCATACATGCGGGGTGGTGTGGTGGCATGTCCGAAGAGGCGGGACGCATCTCCGGGGCGTGGCGCCCCCTCACGGACGGCGATGACACGGTAGTAGACGTTTTGCGGTAACGATGCGGCGTCAATATTACTAAATACTCGGAGCGCGATAAAATCATGAGTTTTTTTGCACGACATGGGCACATGTGCTATAGGAACGATGGTATTTTTTCATAATTTTTGGTGATGGAGAAGTATCCGAAAAATTCCCTCTATGCGGACTGCCCATCGCGCGTCTACGGCTGTGGCCGCCGGCCTCCGGGGGCTAGCATGCCGCCAAATCTTGCGTAGGCGGCCTCTCACAAGTCTGGAAGTGTTGTGGCGGTTGCAAACGCCCGGCACGCGTGTCCGGGCTGTGCCCCCCGTCACGGACGGCGCCACCGCCGACACCTGGAGGGGGGAAACGGACGCGTCGGGTCTACACGGAGGGGATCTTGCTGTGGGTCTGGCCCGGATGTTGCTCCAAAGTGTTCCTATGGGCTGACCTAACACAACCGGGTGGGGAGGTCCACTGGTCAAAGCCCGTCCGTGCAAAGTCAAAGGGCTAGATCCCGTGGTCAAACGCTACAGGTTTAGGCGGGACGGGGGCACTGGGGGTAGCAATGCCACCGGAGCATCGCACCGGGCCCTCATACATGCGGGGTGGTGTGGTGGCATGTCCGAAGAGGCGGGACGCGTCTCCGGGGCGTGCCCCCCCCTCACGGACGGCGATGACACGGTAGTAGACGTTCTGCGGTAACGATGCGGCGTCAATATTACAAAATACTCGGAGCGCGATAAAATCATAAGTTTTTTTGCACGACGTGGGCACATGTGCTATAGGAACGATGGTATTTTTTCATAATTTTTGGTGATGGAGAAGTATCCGAAAAATTCCCTCTATGCGGATTGCCCTTCGCGCGTCTACGACTGTGGCCGGCGGCCTCCGGGGGCTAGCATGCCGCAAATCTTGCGTAGGCGGCCTCTCACAAGTCTGGAATTGTTGTGGCGGTCGCCAGGCACGCGTGTCCGGGGTGTGGCCCCCCCTCACGGACGGCGCCGCCGCTGGCACCTGGAGGGGGGAAACGGACGCGTCGGGTCTACATGGAGGGGATCTTGTTGTGGGTCTGGCCCGTATGTTGCTCCAAAGTGTTCCTATGGGCTGACCTAACACAATCGGGTGGGGAGGTCCACTGGTCAAAGCCCGTCCGTGCAAAGTCAAAGGGCTAGAACCCGTGGTCAAACGCTACAGGTTTAGGCGGGACGGGGGCACTTGGGGGGTAGCAATGCCACCGCAGCGTCGCACCGGGCCCTCATACATGCGGGATGGTGTGGTGGCATGTCCGAAGAGGCGGGACGCGTCTCTGGGGCGTGCCCCCCCCTCACGGACGGCGATGACACAGTAGTAGACGTTCTGCGGTAACGATGCGGCATCAATATTACTAAATACTCGGAGCGCGATAAAATCATCAGTTTTTTTGCACGACGTGGGCACATGTGCTATAGGAACGATGGTATTTTTTAATAATTTTTAGTGATGGAGAAGTATCCGAAAAATTCCCTCTATGCGGATTGCCCTTCGCGCGTCTACGGCTGTGGCCGGCGGCCTCCGGGGGCTAGCATGCCACCCAATCTTGCGTAGGCGGCCTCTCACAAGTCTGGAAGTGTTGTGGCAGTTGCAAACGCCCGGCACGCGTGTCTGGGGTGTGCCCCCCCTCACGGACGGCGCCGCCACCAGCACCTGGAGGGGGGGAACGGACGCGTCGGGTCTACACGGAGGGGATCTTGCTGTGGGTCTGGCCCGGATGTTGCTCCAAAGTGTTCCTATGGGCTGACCTAACACAACCGGGTGGGGAGGTCCACTGGTCAAAGCCCGTCCATGCAAAGTCAAAGGGCTAGATCCCGTGGTCAAACGCTACAGGTTTAGGCGGGACGGGGGCACTGGGGGTAGCAATGGCACCGGAGCGTCGCACCGGGCCCTCATACATGCGGGGTGGTGTGGTGGCTTGTCCGAAGAGGCGGGACGCGTCTCCGGGGCATGGCCCCCCCTCACGGACGGCGATGACACGGTAGTAGACATTCTGCGGGAACGATGCGGCGTCAATATTACTAAATACTCGGAGTGCGATAAAATCATGAGTTTTTTTGCACGATGTGGGCACATGTGCTATAGGAACGATGGTATTTTTTCATAAATTTTGGTGATGGAGAAGTATCTTAAAAATTCCCTCTATGCGGATTGCCCTTCGCGCGTCTATGGCTGTGGCCGGCGGCCTCCGTGGGCTAGCATGCCGCCAAATCTTGTGTAGGCGGCCTCTCACAAGTCTGGAAGTGTTGTGGCCGTTGCAAACGCCCAGCACGCGTGTCCGGGGTGTGCCCTCCCTCACGGACGGCGCCGTCGCCGGCACCTGGAGGGGGGAAACGGACGCGTCGGGTCTACACGAGGGGATCTTGCTGTGGGTCTGGCCCGGATGTTGCTCCAAAGTGTTCCTATGGGCTGACCTAACACAACTGGGTGGGGAGGTCCACTGGTCAAAGCCCGTCCGTGTAAAGTCAAAGGGCTAGATCCCGTGGTCAAACGCTATAGGTTTAGGCGGGACGGGGGCATTGGAGGGGTAGCAATGCCACTAAAGCGTCGCACCGGACCCTCATCCATGCGGGGTGGTGTGGTGGCATGTCCGAAGAGGCGGGACGTGTCTCCGGGGCATGCCCCCCCCTCACGGACGGCGATGACACGGTAGTAGACGTTCTGCGGTAACGATGCGGCGTCAATAATACTAAATACTCGGAGCGCGATAAAATCATGAGTTTTTTTGCACGACGTGGGCACATGTGCTATAGGAACGATGGTATTTTTTCATCATTTTTGGTGGTGGAGAAGTAACCGAAAAATTCCCTCTACGCGGATTGCCCTTCGCGCGTCTACGACTGTGGGCCTCCGGGGGCTAGCATGCCGCCAAATCTTGCGTAGGCGGCTTCTCACAAGTCTGGAAGTGTTGTGGCGGTTGCAAACGCCCGACACGCGTGTCCGGGGTGTGCCCCCCCTCACGGACGGCGCCGCCGCTGGCACCTGGAGGGGGGAAACGGACGCGTCGGGTCTACACGGAGGGGATTTTGCTGTGGGTCTGGCCCGGATGTTGCTCCAAAGTGTTCCTATGGGCTGACCTAACACAACCAGGTGGGGAGGTCCACTGGTCAAAGCCCGCCCGTGCAAAGTCAAAGGGCTAGATCCCGTGGTCAAACACTACAGGTTTAGGCGGGACGGGGGCACTGGGGGTAGCAATGCCACCGGAGTGTCGCACCGGGCCCTCATACATGCGGGGTGGTGTCGTGGCATGTCCGAAGAGGCGGGACGCGTCTCCGGGGCGTGGCCCCCCCTCACGGACGGCGATGACACAGTAGTATTCGTTCTGCGATAACGATGCGGCGTCAATATTACTAAATACTCGGAGCGCGTTAAAATCATGATTTTTTTTGCACGACGTGGGCACATGTGCTATAGGAACGATGGTATTTTTTTCATAATTTTTGGTGATGGAGAAGTATCCGAAAAATTCCCACTACGCGGATTGCCCTTCGCGCGTCTACGGCTGTGGCCGGCGGCCTCCGGGGGCTAGCATGCCGCCAAATCTTGTGTAGGCAGCCTCTCACAAGTCTGGAAGTGTTGTGGCGGTATCAAACGCCCGGCACGCGTGTCCGGGGTGTGCCCCCCTCACGGAAGGCGCCGCCGCCGGCACCTGGAGGGGGGAAACGGACGCGTCGGGTCTACATGGAGGGGATCTTGCTATGGGTCTGGCCCGGATGTTGCTCCAAAGTGTTCCTATGGGCTGACCTAACACAACCGGGTGGGGAGGTCCACTGGTCAAAGCCCGTCCGTGCAAAGTCAAAGGGCTAGATCTCGTGGTCAAACGCTATAGGTTTAGGCGGGACGGGGGCACTGGGGGGTAGCAATGCCACCGAAGCGTCGTACCGGGCCCTCATACATGCAGGGTGGTGTGGTGGCATGTCCGAAGAGGCGGGACGCGTCTCTGAGGCGTGGCCCCCCTCACGGACGGTGATGACACGGTAGTAGACGTTATGCGATAACGATGCGGCGTCAATATTACTAAATACTCGGAGCGCGATAAAATCATGAGTTTTTTTGCACGACGTGGGCACATGTGCTATAGGAACGATGGTATTTTTTCATAATTTTTGGTGATGGAGAAGTATCCGAAAAATTCCCTCTATGCAGATTGCCCTTCGCGCGTCTACGGCTGTTGCCGGCGGCCTCCGGGGGCTAGCATGCCGCCAAATCCTGCGTAGGTGGCCTCTCACAAGTCTGGAAGTGTTGTGGCGATTGCAAACGCCCGACACACGTGTCCGGGGTGTGCCCCCCTCATGGACGGCGCCGCCGCCGGCACCTGGAGGGGGGAAACGGACGCGTCTGGTCTACACGGAGGGGAGTTTGCTGTGGGTCTGGCCCGGATGTTGCTCCAAAGTGTTCCTATGGGCTGATCTAACACAACCGGGTGGGGAGGTCCACTGGTCAAAGCCCGTCCGTGCAAAGTCAAAGGGCTAGATCCCGTGGTCAAACGCTACAGGTTTAGGCGGGACGGGGGCAGTGGGGGGTAGCAATGCCACCGGAGCATCGCACCGGGCCCTCATACATGCGGGGTGGTGTGGTGGCATGTCCGAAGAGGCGGGACGTGTCTCCGGGGCGTGGCCCCCCCTCACGGACGACGATGACTGAAGGAAATATGCCCTAGAGGCAATAATAAAGTTATTATTTATTTCCTTATTTCATGATAAATGTTTATTATTCATGCTAGAATTGTATTAACCGGAAACATAATACATGTGTGAATACATAGACAAACAAAGTGTCACTAGTATGCCTCTACTTGACTAGCTCGTTAATCAAAGATGGTTATGTTTCCTAACCATGAACAATGAGTTGTTATTTGATTAACGAGGTCACATCATTAGTTGAATGATCTGATTGACATGACCCATTCCATTAGCTTATGTCACATCCCTAGCTTTATCCTGGCCATGGACTAGCTTGGTTGCTGCATCATGTTTAAATTCAAATGAAACTTGAATTGAGGAATATTGGAAGCCTCAAAACCCTAAATAAAAGAGGGGCAAAAACCCTAGAAATCTCATTCATTGCTCCAAAAGGCTCTTCTTAAATGTTTGATAATTTTTGGTAAGGGTTCTGGTCCCAACCAAAATATTGAACATTTTTAAGGATTTATTTTTGGGACTTTGAATTTAAATCTTTAGCTATTTGAATTTGAATTATATTCATATAATTAGAATATAATTTCAAATACCCCTGAAATATTTTATGAGCTTTTTGGAAAAGTCCATCTAGCAACATAAATTATTCAGAGGATATTTGGCACTGTTTTGAATTTGTTTAAATTTGAAAAACAGTGGCAAAGAATTAAAAGAAAACAAAACAGAACAAAATAATAGGAGTAGAACTTACCTGGCCTTACCTGGTAGCCCACCAGCCGGCCCAGTTTCCCCCCCCCCCACCAGCGCGGCCCAGCCCACCTTCCCCCCTTGTCCTCTTCTTCCTCTGCCAGAAGGCAGAGGCGAGGCGTGGCGCGCGCCCGAGCGCCCCGGCCACCTCCTGCTTCGCGCTGGAGGCCGCCCTCCGTCCTAATTCGCGCCACGACGACGCCCGTGTCCCCTCTCTCCTTTCCCTCACTCGCTGCATCCCCTCTCCCTCTTCTGTCTCTCTCCCTCGCTCATCCCCGGATGCACCGAGGCCGCTGACGAGTACCACCGGAGCCACCAGCATCCCCACGCCCAGCCAGTTAGGCCACGAGCTCCGCCTTGGATCCGGGAAGCTCTACCACGACGCACGCGACGCCGGGTGCCCTGAAGCCACGCCATCACCGCCATCTTCATCGCCACGGCCGGCGATCGCCGCCGTTCGATTCGCAGCACCGAAGACGTCCCCGAGCTCGCCGAGGCCACCACTGCACCCGCTGTGAGCTCCTGTGTTGATTTCCCCTCTTCCCGTGCCCCACCTCCCTCTCTAGCTAGCCCCACCACTTGCCCGAGAATCTCTCGCCGCCGGCCATGGTGTGGCCGTGGCCACAGCCACCCCAGCTCGTATCCGAGGCCACGGTCGTGCTCATCGTGATCTCGGGAGTCCGTAGCACGCCCCAGCCCCTCCTGCCGTGCTCCCTAACCCCGACCCCAGGATTGCCCGAGCTGCTGCCGCCGCCAAACCTCGTCGCCGACCACTTTTCCGGCCACCCCAGCACCTGTCACCGCCACCACTAGATGCGCGCCACTGCGCGCGTTCGAATGCAACAAACCGCGGCCGAAACGATGTCATGTGGCTCGTTTCCGAGCCCTCCGCCGCGTCTGGACTCGCCGGCGGCTAAACGCCGGCGACCGCTGACCCGATGACCGGCGTGGGTTGACCCACTGTCGGGTTTGACCCCCCCCCCTCTCTCTCACTGACCTGCGGGCCCGCCCGGCTAATTAGGCTAGGATTAATGTTAACTAAATATTAGTTAGTTCATTAGACACTGACATGTGGGCCCTAGTGCCCTAATCCTTAATTAAACTAAAATAAACCCCTGTTAACCCCCTGTCACTGACCAGTGGGCCCCACTGGTCAGGTTTGACCCGGACCAGCCCCTGTTGACTATGCTGAGGTCAGCATGACCTAGTGCTGACGCAATAATTCCTTTCTGGAATTTAAATAAATCTAAAATGATTTATTAATTCCAGAAAATAGCTAAAACTTCAATAAATCATAGAAAATTAACCGTAACTCCAAATTAAATAATTTATATATGAAAAATTATCAGAAAAATTCAAGGAATCCATCTGTACCATTTTCATGCATGTTAGAACAACTTATAGATGCTGTTTAGCACAAATCATATAAATGGCATTTGAATAATCACATATGGAGTTTGAATTTGAATTTTATATTCAAACCAACTTCATTTAATCTGTTGCTAGTTGCATTAGCCCAAAACACATTCATTTTGCCATGTCATGCTCATGCATCATGTTGTGCATTGCATTGATTGTGTTCCTTTCTGTGTTGCCGGTATTTGTCCCCTCTCGATAGACGTGATACCGATGATGTGATCGTTGACACTGATGAAGACCCAATGTTATCTTCAGAAGTGCCAGGCAAGCAAAACCCCCTTGTTCATTTCGATAAAATCCCACTCTCTCGCTCCTGCTCTCTTTTACCGCATTAGGACAACAACGACATATCTGATACTTGCTGCGGTAGCTGAACCCCTTATCCTTTGCATGACCTGTCATTGCCACAGTAAATAGATGAAACCCACTAGCATGAGTAGGAGTTGTTTGAGCCCTGTTGTGCCTACTCATTCATGCTTGTTTGTCATGCCTGCTACTGCTTAGAGTTGAGTCAGGTCTGATTCATCGGGGATGAATCAGAGGTGTGTGAACATGTCCTACTGTGTGTGAGCTAAGTGTGTGAACACGATTTGGTAAAGGTAGCGGTGAGAGGCCATGTAGGAGTACATGGTGGGTTGTCTCATTGCAGCCGTCCTCAGGAACTGAGTTCTGTGTTTGTGATCCATGATTTAGCTACTACCACGCATTGGGCCCGAAACCAATGGACCCTCTCGGCTTCTTAATCACCCTTGTCCTCTGTCCAGGAGTTGCAAGTAGTTTCTGGTGTTTGTAGTATGCTGGAGGCC
>NC_057794.1:554713714-554714148 GCF_018294505.1 Triticum aestivum | reverse complement strand
TGGGTACATTTGTACTCACGTTTGCCTATTTTATGTTTTGCAGAGAGACTTCAGTCTCACTAGTATTTCCGCGTGGTCTTCGACGTTTAGCTTGTTACCTCAGCTACGATCTTGTGCCTCGGCAGGATCTGATAGATAGTCAGGCTTCTCAGCCTTTTTCATTTATAGATGTTTGTACTCAGACATGATAGCTTCCGCTTGTGCTTTGACTTGTATGCTCTGAGTGTTGGGTCATGAGACCCCTGTTTGTAATATCTCGCTCCTCGGAGCCTATTGAATAAACTACTTGAGTCGTAGAGTCATTTTGTGATGCCATGTTGTATTGTACATATCGAGCATATTGTGTGTATGTTATTGAAATGCTTGGTATGTGTGGGATCTGACCATCTAGTTGTTTATCTTTAGTAGCCTCTCTTACCGGGAAATGTCTCCTA
>NC_057794.1:554707310-554712410 GCF_018294505.1 Triticum aestivum | reverse complement strand
TTCGTTCATCGATGCCTATGACTCTTGTGGTCTGTCAAGCCATTCTATTCCAGAATGACTAGGAGAAACAAACTCCAGTACCTCTTCCATATCTAGGATTGGGTCAAAGTAGTTGTATTCCGCAGATCAAATGCCAATCCAGCTTTTTGTTCTGCTCTACCTTGGAGTATTACATATGTTATATCGAGATTGTTATAGGAATTGCACACCATCCTATGAACTCTTGGTACAGTGATACTTCCTGCCATCACTGTTCATTCCTCGGTTCCTGTGTTATTGTAACCGGAATGCCGACAAGTAGATCGTGGCGTGTGAAATCAAGACTGCTAGCAACTTTGTTGCTTGGTAGTTAAATGGACGATAACCTCATTCTCAGCATATTGATTATTGAATCGTCACCCTAAGACTGATCGTGCTATGTAGTTCTTATTTCGGTGCACCCTTCGATTGATGAGTTAGGATTTTGTCAAGTCCTCACTCATTTGATCATATCGTCTTGCCCTCAAAAGCGAGATTGTTCTCGAGCTTAGTAACATACCGGTGGTTCGCGATTTTCCGAATGTCTTCTCGGAAGTATTACCAGGTTGTCACCTGACCGCTATGTTGAGCTCGTGATCAAGTTGGTTTCTTGTGAACCACCTTCTCTCCAAGAATCGGTGTTAGATATCCCTGAGCTAGTTGGTTAAGCTACACAACAACTTGGAGAGTTGGAAGATAAAAGCTTGTCTGACTTAGTTCGTTCCAAAGGGATATTCTTGTGTAGTGTGTGTTGAAGAAAGATGATATCTTCATCGATTGGTCCTTGTGATCAGTTGCTGGACCTATTGTCTTATCAATCCTTTGATTTGAATGTGGGCTATCGTCAAATCAAGTCGGAACCAACGATGTTCGTAATGTTGTCTTACTCGTGGTTGATCCCTTGAGCATACACCATTATATCTTTTGGGTCTGACCAATGCAATCACCGTGTTCACTTAACTATGGAATTCCTTTTAAAAGGAAACCTAGATGAATTGTTGTTGAGCCCATTGACAACATCCTTATCTCCTCCATAATTTTGTTGAACATTAAGCTAGTGTTGGAAACTTTTGAAAGCATTTGTTCATGCTAGCTCATGAAGCATATGTTTGGATGAAGGTAGTGACTTCCTTTAATTCATGTGCATCTGATGCAAGTTGCCGCCGTGGATTCGAGAAAGTCAATGTTGTTTTCTTGGAATCATTCCAAATCAGTCATGCACACGTGCGAAGAATTCTGTGGTTTGAAGACTTGCAACCTTCAATCTATATGTGTCCCTAGCACACAAGCCACTGATTGAATTGTTCAAGGAGAAGAAGTTCCTTCTTAAGAGTATACCTTATGCAAGGACTTCGATATCCTCGATGATGGTTCCCCTCCTGAATTCGGTAGTGTTTTATTATAAGACTACTTTGTGGTCATGCTTGTCTTGGACAACATGTTCACATGTTTGTAGCAGAACCAGCTCATGTTTTGGAGCTTGCTATCGTAGTTCGTCTCCCGAGAATCTCGCAACGTCATCTCGTCGATTTGTGTTGCAAACTTTTATTTTTCTTCCTAGACTCGATGAGTCTGGAATATCCTGACACCAACCAGATCTGAATCTTAGGCAGATATGATGGGTTGGAACATTTCCCAAGAACTATAATATTGGTCTCTCGATAACCGGTAAGGTGGATGTCGTGGCCAACACACCCATCCGGTAGACCTATTATTATAGTATCTTATTTGATGGAATTGGCCACCTCCCCATAGGGATTTCGTAGGATTACTCCCTAGTTGCCCCTATGGATTTTTGTGTTCCGAAGTCTGACCTTTTTACTTGATGTTCTAGATATCAAACCATATCTATGAATGGGTTACACTAGCACATCAAGGAGAACATTAGAAGCGGAGTACTAAATGTCTCTCGGTCGATCATCCAGATTTTATTTCCTTGGCCTCGCTAAGATGCCTCGTTGTGGTATCATGGCAATCCAACTCCTCGCTACGTTGGCAATCGTTCACCACCTTCTTAAGCATGGAATTGTTGTCTACTTAGCGAACCCTCGTCATTTGTCTTACTCCATTTCTTCGGATCTGTGCTTCGTCTCTCAGCTCAAGAGATGTTGCTATATCTCGTTCCATGAGTTGATCCTAAGATGTTCGTTCTTCTCGTAGATCGATTGTTCTAGAGTTTTCCTTTCCTCTTCTTGTCATGATTAGCTGAAGTTCTCAGAGCAAGACGACAAGACAATGATGGTGTTCGAATCAACGTTCCTATGAAGTGCAACCTGGATCGTGAAGATTGTACTAGTCCGCGTTACCCTTCACCTTACCCTACGCTTGAATCTCGAGACGAGATTCTTGTTTAGTGGGGGTGAGTTGTCACATCCCTAACTTTATCCTGGCCATGGACTAGCTTGGTTGCTGCATCATGTTTAAATTCAAATGAAACTTGAATTGAGGAATATTGGAAGCCTCAAAACCCTAAATAAAAGAGGGGCAAAAACCCTAGAAATCTCATTCATTGCTCCAAAAGGCTCTTCTTAAATGTTTGATAATTTTTGGTAAGGGTTCTGGTCCCAACCAAAATATTGAACATTTTTAAGGATTTATTTTTGGGACTTTGAATTTAAATCTTTAGCTATTTGAATTTGAATTATATTCATATAATTAGAATATAATTTCAAATACCCCTGAAATATTTTATGAGCTTTTTGAAAAAGTCCATCTAGCAACATAAATTATTCAGAGGATATTTGGCACTGTTTTGAATTTGTTTAAATTTGAAAAACAGTGGCAAAGAATTAAAAGAAAACAAAACAGAACAAAATAATAGGAGTAGAACTTACCTGGCCTTACCTGGTAGCCCACCAGCCGGCCCAGTTTCCCCCCCCACCAGCGCGGCCCAGCCCACCTTCCCCCCTTGTCCTCTTCTTCCTCTACCAAAAGGCAGAGGCGAGGCGTGGCGCGCGCCCGAGCGCCCCGGCCACCTCCTGCTTCGCGCTGGAGGCCGCCCTCCGTCCTAATTCGCGCCACGACGACGCCCCGTGTCCCCTCTCTCCTTTCCCTCACTCGCTGCATCCCCTCTCCCTCTTCTGTCTCTCTCCCTCGCTCATCCCCGGATGCACCGAGGCCGCCGACGAGTACCACCGGAGCCACCAGCATCCCCACGCCCAGCCAGTTAGGCCACGAGCTCCGCCTTGGATCCGGGAAGCTCTACCACGACGCACACGACGCCGGGTGCCCTGAAGCCACGCCATCACCGCCATCTTCATCGCCACGGCCGGCGATCGCCGCCGTTCGATTCGCAGCACCGAAGACGTCCCCGAGCTCGCCGAGGCCACCACTGCACCCGCTGTGAGCTCCTGTGTTGATTTCCCCTCTTCCCGTGCCCCACCTCCCTCTCTAGCTAGCCCCACCACTTGCCCGAGAATCTCTCGCCGCCGGCCATGGTGTGGCCGTGGCCACAGCCACCCCAGCTCGTATCCGAGGCCACGGTCGTGCTCATCGTGATCTCGGGAGTCCGTAGCACGCCCCAGCCCCTCCTGCCGTGCTCCCTAACCCCGACCCCAGGATTGCCCGAGCTGCTGCCGCCGCCAAACCTCGTCGCCGACCACTTTTCCGGCCACCCCAGCACCTGTCACCGCCACCACTAGATGCGCGCCACTGCGCGCGTTCGAATGCAACAAACCGCGGCCGAAACGATGCCATGTGGCTCGTTTCCGAGCCCTCCGCCGCGTCTGGACTCGCCGGCGGCTAAACGCCGGCGACCGCTGACCCGATGACCGGCGTGGGTTGACCCACTGCCGGGTTTGACCCCCCCCCCTCTCTCTCACTGACCTGCGGGCCCGCCCGGCTAATTAGGCTAGGATTAATGTTAACTAAATATTAGTTAGTTCATTAGACACTGACATGTGGGCCCTAGTGCCCTAATCCTTAATTAAACTAAAATAAACCCCTGTTAACCCCCTGTCACTGACCAGTGGGCCCCACTGGTCAGGTTTGACCCGGACCAGCCCCTGTTGACTATGTTGAGGTCAGCATGACCTAGTGCTGACGCAATAATTCCTTTCTGGAATTTAAATAAATCTAAAATGATTTATTAATTCTAGAAAATAGCTAAAACTTCAATAAATCATAGAAAATTAACCGTAACTCCAAATTAAATAATTTATATATGAAAAATTATCAGAAAAATTCAAGGAATCCATCTGTACCATTTTCATGCATGTTAGAACAACTTATAGATGCTGTTTAGCACAAATCATATAAATGGCATTTGAATAATCACATATGGAGTTTGAATTTGAATTTTATATTCAAACCAACTTCGTTTAATCGGTTGCTAGTTGCATTAGCCCAAAACACATTCATTTTGCCATGTCATGCTCATGCATCATGTTGTGCATTGCATTGATTGTGTTCCTTTCTGTGTTGCCGGTATTTGTCCCCTCTCGATAGACATGATACCGATGATGTGATCGTTGACACTGATGAAGACCCAATGTTATCTTCAGAAGTGCCAGGCAAGCAAAACCCCCTTGTTCATTTCGATAAAATCCCACTCTCTCGCTCCTGCTCTCTTTTACTGCATTAGGACAACAACGACATATCTGATACTTGCTGCGGTAGCTGAACCCCTTATCCTTTGCATGACCTGTCATTGCCACAGTAAATAGATGAAACCCACTAGCATGAGTAGGAGTTGTTTGAGCCCTGTTGTGCCTACTCATTCATGCTTGTTTGTCATGCCTGCTACTGCTTAGAGTTGAGTCAGGTCTGATTCATCGGGGATGAATCAGAGGTGTGTGAACATGTCCTACTGTGTGTGAGCTAAGTGTGTGAACACGATTTGGTAAAGGTAGCGGTGAGAGGCCATGTAGGAGTACATGGTGGGTTGTCTCATTGCAGCCGTCCTCAGGAACTGAGTTCTGTGTTTGTGATCCATGATTCAGCTACTACCACGCATTGGGCCCGAAACCAATGGACCCTCTCGGCTTCTTAATCACCCTTGTCCTCTGTCCAGGAGTTGCAAGTAGTTTCTGGTGTTTGTAGTATGCTGGAGGCCGTGGACAGCGCTGACCGTAGGGGTGGGCT
>NC_057794.1:554701564-554706339 GCF_018294505.1 Triticum aestivum | reverse complement strand
TGGGTACATTTGTACTCACGTTTGCCTATTTTATGTTTTGCAGAGAGACTTCAGTCTCACTAGTATTTCCGCGTGGTCTTCGACGTTTAGCTTGTTACCTCAGCTACGATCTTGTGCCTCGGCAGGATCTGATAGATAGTCAGGCTTCTCAGCCTTTTTCATTTATAGATGTTTGTACTCAGACATGATAGCTTCCGCTTGTGCTTTGACTTGTATGCTCTGAGTGTTGGGTCATGAGACCCCTGTTTGTAATATCTCGCTCCTCGGAGCCTATTGAATAAACTACTTGAGTCGTAGAGTCATTTTGTGATGCCATGTTGTATTGTACATATCGAGCATATTGTGTGTATGTTATTGAAATGCTTGGTATGTGTGGGATCTGACCATCTAGTTGTTTATCTTTAGTAGCCTCTCTTACCGGGAAATGTCTCCTAGTGTTTCCACTGAGCCATGGTAGCTTGCTACTGCTCCGGAACACTTAGGCTGGCCGGCATGTGTCCTTCTTCGTTCCTGTGTCTGTCCCTTCGGGGAAATGTCACGCGATGAATACCGGAGTCCTGTTAGCCTGCTACAGCCCGGTTCACCGGAGTCCTGCTAGCCCAGTGCTACAGCCTGGATTCACTCGCTGATGACCGACACGTTCGATGCTGGGTCATGGATGCCTGTCCCTGTAAGTCTGTGCCGCTTTGGGTTTACGACTAGCCATGTCAGCCCGGGCTCCTTATCATATGGATGCTAGCGACACTGTCATATACGTGTGCCAAAAGGCGCAAATGGTCCCGGGCAAAGGTAAGGCGACACCCGTGGGAATACCGTGCGTGAGGCCGCAAAGTGATATGAGGTGTTACATGCTAGATCGATGTGGCATTGAGTCGGGGTCCTGACAGCTTAGCACACGATCGTTTAGTATGTTGCTATTGCTTTCTTCATGACTTATACATGTTCCTATGACTATGAGATTATGCAACTCCCGTTTACCGGAGGAACACTTTGGGTACTACCAAACGTCACAACGTAACTGGGTGATTATAAAGGAGTACTACAGGTGTCTCCAATGGTCGATGTTGGGTTGGCGTATTTCGAAATTAGGATTTGTCACTCCGATTGTCGGAGAGGTATCTCTGGGCCCTCTCGGTAATACACATCACATAAGCCTTGCAAGCATTACAACTAATATGTTAGTTGTGAGATGATGTATTACGGAACGAGTAAAGAGACTTGCCGGTAACGAGATTGAACTAGGTATTGGATACCGACGATCGAATCTCGGGCAAGTAACATACCGATGACAAAGGGAACAACGTATGTTGTTATGCGGTCTGACCGATAAAGATCTTCGTAGAATATGTAGGAGCCAATATGGGCATCCAGGTCCCGCTATTGGTTATTGACCGGAGACGTGTCTCGGTCATGTCTACATTGTTCTCGAACCCGTATGGTCCGCACGCTTAAGGTTACGATGACAGTTATATTATGAGTTTACATGTTTTGATGAACCGAAGGAGTTCGGAGTCCCGGATGAGATCGGGGACATGACGAGGAGTCTCGAAATGGTCGAGACGTAAAGATTCATATATTGGATGATATGGTTAGGCCAAGGGGTCAAGCCCATGAGGCTTTAGATCGGTGCAAAAAGGAGTTTTGCGGAGGCCAGGGGGCCAAACGCCGGAGACCCTGGCGTCTGGCCTTGGGTCAGACGCCGAGGCCCATGGCGTCTGGGCCAGACGCCAAGGATTGTGGCGTTTGGTCCTGGAGTCCGAGTGGGACTCTTGCCTTTCGGGCAAAACCGACTTTGAGGAGGCTTTTGCTCCAAGTTTCGACCCCGGGGCTCAACATATAAATAGAGGGGCAGGGCTAGCACCAAAGACACAACAAGTTGATCCACGTGATCTATTCCTTAGCCGTGTGCGGTGCCCCCTGCCACCATATACCTCGATAATACTGTAGCGGAGTTTAGGCGAAGCTCTGCTGCTGTAGTTCATCAAGATCGTCACCACGCCGTCGTGCTGACGAAACTCTTCCCCGACACTTTGCTGGATCGGAGTCCGGGGATCGTCATCGAGCTGAACGTGTGCTCGAACTCGGAGGTGCCGTAGTTTCGGTGCTTGATCGGTTGGATCGTGAAGACGTACGACTACTTCCTCTACGTCGTGTCATCGCTTCCGCAGTCGGTCTGCATTGGGTACGTAGACAACACTCTCCCCTCGTTGCTATGCATCACATGATCTTGCCTGTGCGTAGGAAATTTTTTGAAATTACTACGAAACCCAACAATGACACGGTAGTAGACGTTCTGCGGTAACGATGCGGCGTCAATAATACTAAATACTCGGAGCGCGATAAAATCATGAGTCTTTTTGCACGACGTGGGCACATGTGCTATAGGAACGATGGTATTTTTTCATAATTTTTGGTGATGGAGAAGTATCCGAAAAATTCCCTCTACGCGGATTGCCCTTCGCGCGTCTGCGACTGTGGCTGGCGGCCTCCGGGGGCTAGCATGCCGCCAAATCTTGCGTAGGCGGCCTCTCACAAGTCTGCAAGTGTTGTGGCGGTTGCAAACGCCCGGCACGCGTGTCCGGGGTGTGCCCCCCCCTCACGGACGGCGCCGCCGCTGGCACCTGGAGGGGGGAAACGGACGCGTCGGGTCTACACGGAGGGGATCCTGCTGTGGGTCTGGCCCGGATGTTGCTCCAAAGTGTTCCTATGGGCTGACCTAACACAACCAGGTGAGGAGGTCCACTGGTCAAAGCCCGCCCGTGCAAAGTCAAAGGGCTAGATCCCGTGGTCAAACACTACAGGTTTAGGCGGGACGGGGGCACTGGGGGTAGCAATGCCACCGGAGTGTCGCACCGGGCCCTCATACATGCGGGGTGGTGTCGTGGCATGTCCAAAGAGGCGGGACGCATCTCCGGGGCGTCGGCCCCCCTCACGGACGACGATGACACAGTAGTATTCGTTCTGCGATAACGATGCGGCGTCAATATTACTAAATACTCGGAGCGCGTTAAAATCATGATTTCTTTTGCACGACGTGGGCACATGTGCTATAGGAACGATGGTATTTTTTTCATAATTTTTGGTGATGGAGAAGTATCCGAAAAATTCCTTCTACACGGATTGCCCTTCTCGCGTCTACGGCTGTGGCCGGCGGCCTCCGGGGGCTAGCATGCCGCCAAATCTTGCGTAGGCGGCCTCTCACAAGTCTGGAAGTGTTGTGGCGGTTGCAAACGCCCGACACGCGTGTCCGGGGTGTCCCCCCCTCACGGAAGGCGCCGCCGCCGGACCTGGAGGGGGGAAACGGACGCGTCGGGTCTACATGGAGGGGATCTTGCTGTGGGTCTGGACCGGATGTTGCTCCAAAGTGTTCCTATGGGCTGACCTAACACAACCGGGTGGGGAGGTCCACTGGTCAAAGCCCGTCCGTGCAAAGTCAAAGGGCTAGATCTCGTGGTCAAACGCTATAGGTTTAGGCGGGACAGGGGCACTGGGGGGTAGCAATGCCACCGAAGCGTCGCACCGGGCCCTCATACATCTAGGGTGGTGTGGTGGCATGTCCGAAGAGGCGGAACGCGTCTCTGAGACGTGGCCCCCCCTCACGGACGGCGATGACACGGTAGTAGACGTTCTGCGGTAACGATGCAGCGTCAATATTACTAAATACTCGGAGCGCGATAAAATCATGAGTTTTTTTGCACGACGTGGGCACATGTGCTATAGGAATGATGGTATTTTTTCATAATTTTTGGTGATGGAGAAGTATCCGGAAAATTCCCTCTACGCGGATTGCCCTTCGCGCGTCTACGGCTGTGGCCGGCGGCCTCCGGGGGCTAGCATGCCGCCAAATCCTGCGTAGGCGGCCTCTCACAAGTCTGGAAGTGTTGTGGCGATTGCAAACGCCCGACACACGTGTCCGGGGTGTGCCCCCCTCACGGACGGCGCCGCCGCCGGCACCTGGAGGGGGGAAACGGACGCGTCTGGTCTACACGGAGGGGATTTTGCTGTGGGTCTGGCCCGGATGTTGCTCCAAAGTGTTCCTATGGGCTGACCTAACACAACCGGGTGGGGAGGTCCACTGGTCAAACCCCGTCCGTGCAAAGTCAAATGGCTAGATCCCGTGGTCAAACACTACAGGTTTTTACGCGGGACGGGGGCACTGGGGGTGGCAATGCCACCGGAGCGTCGCACCGGGCCCTCAAACATGCTTGGTGGTGTGGTGGCATGTCCGAAGAGGGGGGACGCGTCTCGGGGGCGTGCCCCCCCCCTCATGGACGACGATGACACGGTAGTAGACATTCTGCGGTAACGATGTGGCGTCAATATTACTAAATACTCGGAGCGCGATAAAATCATGAGTTTTTTTTGCACGACGTGGGCACATGTGCTATAGGAACGAAGGTATTTTTTCATAATTTTTGGTGATGGAGAAGTATCCGAAAAATTCCCTCTACGCGGAATGCCCTTCGCGCGTCTACGGCTGTGGCCGGCGGCCTCCGGGGGCTAGCATGCCGCCAAATCTTGCGTAGGCGGCCTCTCACAAGGCTGGAGGTGTTGTGGCGTTTGCAGACGCCTGGCACGCGTGTCCGGGGTGTGCCCCCCTCATGGACGGCGCCGCCGCCGGCACCTGGAGGGCGGAAACGGACGCGTCGGGTCTACACGGAGGGGATCTTGCTGTGGTTCTGGCCCGGATGTTGCTCCAAAGTGTTCCTATGGGCTGACCTAACACAACCGGGTGGGGAGGTCCATTGGTCAAAGCCCGTCCATGCAAAGTCAAA
>NC_057794.1:554677607-554701274 GCF_018294505.1 Triticum aestivum | reverse complement strand
GCGTCTTCGGGGCGTGCCCCCCCCCCTCACGGACGGCGATGACACGGTAGTAGACGTTCTGCGGTAACGATGCGGCGTTAATATTACTAAATACTCGGAGCGCGATAAAATCATGAGTTTTTTTGCACAACGTGGGCACATGTGCTATAGGAACGATGGTATTTTTTCATAATTTTGGGTGATGGAGAAGTATCCGAAAAATTCCCTCTACGCGGATTGCCCTTCGCGCGTCTACGGCTGTGGCCGGCGGCCTCCGGGGGCTAGCATGCCGCCAAATCTTGCATAGGCAGCCTCTCACAAGTCTGGAAGTGTTGTGGCGGTTGCAATAGCCCGGCACACGTGTCCGGGGTGTGCCCCCCCTCACGGATGGCGCCGCCGCCGGCACCTGAAGGGGGGAAACGGACGCGTCGGGTCTACACGGAGGGGATCTTGCTGTGGGTCTGGCCCGGATGTTTCTCCAAAGTGTTCCTATGGGCTGACCTAACACAACCGGGTGGGGAGGTCCACTGGTCAAAGCCCGTCCGTGCAAAGTCAAAGGGCTAGATCACGTGGCCAAATGCTACAGGTTTAGGCGGGAAAGGGGCACTGGGGGTAGCAATGGCATCGGAGCGTCGCACCGGGCCCTCATACATGCGGGGTGGTGTGGTGGCATGTTCGAAGAGGCGGGACACGTCTCCGGGGCGTGGCTCCCCCTCACGGACGGCGATGACACGGTAGTAGACGTTCTGCTGTAACGATGCAGCGTCAATATTACTAAATACTCGGAGCGCGATAAAATCATGAGTTTTTTTGCACGACGTGGGCACACGTGCTATAGGAACGATGGTATTTTTCAATAATTTTTGGTGATGGAGAAGTATCCAAACAATTCCCTCTATGGGGATTGCCCTTCGCGCATCTACGGCTGTGGCCGGCGGCTTCCGGGGGCTAGCATGCCGCCAAATCTTGCGTAGGCGGCCTCTCACAAGTCTGGAAGTGTTGTGGCAGTTGCAAACGCCCGGCACGTGTGTCCGGGGTGTGCCCCCCCTCACGGACAGCGCCGCCACCGGCACCTGGAGGGCGGAAACGGACGCGTCGGGTCTATACGGAGGGGATCTTGCTGTGGGTCTGGCCCGGATGTTGCTCCAAAGTGTTCCTATGGGCTGACCTAACACAACCGGGTGGGGAGGTCCACTGGTCAAAGCCCGTCCGTGCAAAGTCAAAGGGCTAGATCCCGTGGTCAAACGCTACTGGTTTAGGCGGGACGGGGGCACTGGGGGGTAGCAATGCCACCGGAGCGTCGCACCGGGCCCTCATACATGCGGGGTGGTGTGGTGGCATGTCCAAAGAGGCGGGACGCGTCTCTGAGGCGTGGCCCCCCCTCACGGACGGTGATGACACGGTAGTAGATGTTCTGCGGTAACGATGCAGCGTCAATATTACTAAATACTCGGAATGCGATAAAATCATGAGTTTTCTTTGCACGACGTGGGCACATGTGCTATAGGAACGATGGTATTTTTTCATAATTTTTGGTGATGGAGAAGTATCCGAAAAATTCCCTCTATGCGGATTGCCCTTCACGCGTCTACGGCTGTGGCCGGCAGCCTCCGGGGGCTAGCATGCCGCCAAATCTTGCGTAGGCGGCCTCTCACAAGTCTGGAAGTGTTGTGGCGGTTGAAAACGCCCGACACGCGTGTCCGGGGTGTGCCCCCCCTCACGGACGGCGCCGCCGCCGGCACCTGGAGGGGGGAAACGGACGCGTCGGGTCTACACGGAGGGGATCTTGCTGTGGGTCTGGCCCGGATGTTGCTCCAAAGTGTTCCTATGGGCTGAACTAACACAACCGGGTGGGGATGTCCATTGGTCAAAGCCCGTCCGTGGAAAGTCAAATGGCTAGATCCCGTGGTCAAACGCTACAGGTTTAGGCGGGACGGGGGCACTGGGGGGTAGCAATGCCACAGGAGCGTCGCACCGGGCCCTCATACATGCGGGGTGGTGTGGTGGCATGTCCGAAGAGGCGGGACGCGTCTCCGGGGCGTGGCCCCCCCTCATGGACGGCGATGACATGGTAGTAGACGTTCTGCGGTAACGATGCGGCGTCAATATTACTAAATACTCGGAGCGAGATAAAATCATGATTTTTTTTGCATGACGTGGGAACATGTGCTATAGGAACAATGGTATTTTTTTCATAATTTTTGGTGATGGAGAAGTATCCGAAAAATTCCCTCTACGCGGATTGCCCTTCGCACGTCTACGGCTGTGGCCGGCGGCTAGCATGCCGCCAAATCTTGCATAGGCGGCCTCTCACAAGTCTGGAAGTGTTGTGGCGGTTGCAAACGCCCGACACACGTGTCCGGGGTGTGCCCCCCTAACGGACGGCGCCGCCGCCGGCACCTGGAGGGGGGAAACGGACGCATCGGGTCTACACGGAGGGGATCTTGCTGTGGGTTTGGCCCGGATGTTGCTCCAAAGTGTTCCTATGGGCTGACCTAACACAACCGGGTGGGGAGGCCCACTGGTCAAAGCCCATCCGTGCAAAGTCAAAGGGCTAGATCCCGTGGTCAAACGCTACAGGTTTAGGCGGGACGGGGGCACTGGGGGTAGCAATGCCACCGGAGCATCGCACCGGGCCCTCATACATGCGGGGTGGTGTGGTGGCATGTCTGAAGAGGTGGGACGCGTCTCCGGGGCATGGCCCCGCCCTCACGGACGGCGATGACACGGTAGTAGACGTTCTGCGGTAATGATGCGGCGTCAATATTACTAAATACTCGGAGCGCGATAAAATCATGAGTCTTTTTGCACGACGTGGGCACATGTGCTATAGGAACGATGGTATTTTTTCATAATTTTTGGTGATGGAGAAGTATCCTAAAAATTCCCTCTACGCGGATTGCCCTTCGTGCATCTACGGCTGTGGCCGGCGGCCTCCGGGGGCTAGCATGCCGCCAAATCTTGCGTAGGCGGCCTCTCACAAGTCTGGAAGTGTTGTGGCGGTTGCAAACGCCCGACACGCGTGTCCGGGGTGTGCCCTCCCTCACGGACGGCGCTGTCGCCGGCACCTGGAGGGGGGAAACGGACGCGTCGGGTCTACACGGAGGGGATCTTGCTGTGGGTCTGGCCCGGATGTTGCTCCAAAGTGTTCCTATGGGCTGACCTAACACAACCGAGTGGGGAGGTCCACTGGTCAAAGCCCGTCCGTGTAAAGTCAAAGGGCTAGATCCCGTGGTCAAACGCTATAGGTTTAGGCGGGACGGGGGCATCGGAGGGGTAGCAATGCCACTAAAGCGTCACATCAGACCCTCATACATGCGGGGTGGTGTGGTGGCATGTCTGAAGAGGTGGGACACGTCTCCGGGGCGTGGCTCCCCCTCACGGACGGCGATGACACGGTAGTAGACGTTCTGCTATAACGATGCAGCGTCAATATTACTAAATACTCGGAGCGCGATAAAATCATGAGTTTTTTTGCACGACGTGGGCACACGTGCTATAGGAACGATGGTATTTTTCAATAATTTTTGGTGATGGAGAAGTATCCAAACAATTCCCTCTATGGGGATTGCCCTTCGCGCATCTACGGCTGTGGCCGGCGGCTTCCGGGGGCTAGCATGCCGCCAAATCTTGCGTAGGCGGCCTCTCACAAGTCTGGAAGTGTTGTGGCAGTTGCAAACGCCCGGCACGTGTGTCCGGGGTGTGCCCCCCCTCACGGACAGCGCCGCCACCGGCACCTGGAGGGCGGAAACGGACGCGTCGGGTCTATACGGAGGGGATCTTGCTGTGGGTCTGGCCCGGATGTTGCTCCAAAGTGTTCCTATGGGCTGACCTAACACAACCGGGTGGGGAGGTCCACTGGTCAAAGCCCGTCCGTGCAAAGTCAAAGGGCTAGATCCCGTGGTCAAACGCTACTGGTTTAGGCGGGACGGGGGCACTGGGGGGTAGCAATGCCACCGGAGCGTCGCACCGGGCCCTCATACATGCGGGGTGGTGTGGTGGCATGTCCAAAGAGGCGGGACGCGTCTCTGAGGCGTGGCCCCCCCTCACGGACGGTGATGACACGGTAGTAGATGTTCTGCGGTAACGATGCAGCGTCAATATTACTAAATACTCGGAATGCGATAAAATCATGAGTTTTCTTTGCACGACGTGGGCACATGTGCTATAGGAACGATGGTATTTTTTCATAATTTTTGGTGATGGAGAAGTATCCGAAAAATTCCCTCTATGCGGATTGCCCTTCGCGCGTCTACGGGTGTGGCCGGCAGCCTCCGGGGGCTAGCATGCCGCCAAATCTTGCGTAGGCGGCCTCTCACAAGTCTGGAAGTGTTGTGGCGGTTGAAAACGCCCGGCACGCGTGTCCGGGGTGTGCCCCCCCTCACGGACGGCGCCGCCACCGGCACCTGGAGGGGGGAAACGGACGCGTCGGGTCTACACGGAGGGGATCTTGCTGTGGGTCTGGCCCGGATGTTGCTCCAAAGTGTTCCTATGGGCTGAACTAACACAACCGGGTGGGGATGTCCATTGGTCAAAGCCCGTCCGTGGAAAGTCAAAGGGCTAGATCCCGTGGTCAAACGCTACAGGTTTAGGCGGGACGGGGGCACTGGGGGGTAGCAATGCCACAGGAGCGTCGCACCGGGCCCTCATACATGCGGGGTGGTGTGGTGGCATGTCCGAAGAGGCGGGACGCGTCTCCGGGGCGTGGCCCCCCCTCATGGACGGCGATGACATGGTAGTAGACGTTCTGCGGTAACGATGCGGCGTCAATATTACTAAATACTCGGAGCGAGATAAAATCATGATTTTTTTTGCATGACGTGGGAACATGTGCTATAGGAACAATGGTATTTTTTCATAATTTTTGGTGATGGAGAAGTATCCGAAAAATTCCCTCTACGCGGATTGCCCTTCGCACGTCTACGGCTGTGGCCGGCGGCTAGCATGCCGCCAAATCTTGCATAGGCGGCCTCTCACAAGTCTGGAAGTGTTGTGGCGGTTGCAAACGCCCGACACACGTGTCCGGGGTGTGCCCCCCTAACGGACGGCGCCGCCGCCGGCACCTGGAGGGGGGAAACGGACGCATCGGGTCTACACGGAGGGGATCTTGCTGTGGGTTTGGCCCGGATGTTGCTCCAAAGTGTTCCTATGGGCTGACCTAACACAACCGGGTGGGGAGGCCCACTGGTCAAAGCCCATCCGTGCAAAGTCAAAGGGCTAGATCCCGTGGTCAAACGCTACAGGTTTAGGCGGGACGGGGGCACTGGGGGTAGCAATGCCACCGGAGCATCGCACCGGGCCCTCATACATGCGGGGTGGTGTGGTGGCATGTCTGAAGAGGTGGGACGCGTCTCCGGGGCATGGCCCCGCCCTCACGGACGGCGATGACACGGTAGTAGACGTTCTGCGGTAACGATGCGGCGTCAATATTACTAAATACTCGGAGCGCGATAAAATCATGAGTCTTTTTGCACGACGTGGGCACATGTGCTATAGGAACGATGGTATTTTTTCATAATTTTTGGTGATGGAGAAGTATCCTAAAAATTCCCTCTACGCGGATTGCCCTTCGTGCATCTACGGCTGTGGCCGGCGACCTCCGGGGGCTAGCATGCCGCCAAATCTTGCGTAGGCGGCCTCTCACAAGTCTGGAAGTGTTGTGGCGGTTGCAAACGCCCGACACGCGTGTCCGGGGTGTGCCCTCCCTCACGGACGGCGCTGTCGCCGGCACCTGGAGGGGGGAAACGGACGCGTCGGGTCTACACGGAGGGGATCTTGCTGTGGGTCTGGCCCGGATGTTGCTCCAAAGTGTTCCTATGGGCTGACCTAACACAACTGGGTGGGGAGGTCCACTGGTCAAAGCCCGTCCGTGTAAAGTCAAAGGGCTAGATCCCGTGGTCAAACGCTATAGGTTTAGGCGGGACGGGGGCATCGGAGGGGTAGCAATGCCACTAAAGCGTCACATCAGACCCTCATACATGCGGGGTGGTGTGGTGGCATGTCTGAAGAGGTGGGACGCGTCTCCGGGGCGTGGCCCCCCCTCACGGACGGCGATGACACGGTAGTAGACGTTCTGCGGTAACGATGCGGCGTCAATATTACTAAATACTCGGAGCGCGATAAAATCATGAGTCTTTTTGCACGACGTGGGCACATGTGCTATAGGAACGATGGTATTTTTTCATAATTTTTGGTGATGGAGAAGTATCCTAAAAATTCCCTCTACGCGGATTGCCCTTCGTGCATCTACGGCTGTGGCCGGCGGCCTCCGGGGGCTAGCATGCCGCCAAATCTTGCGTAGGAGGCCTCTCACAAGTCTGGAAGTGTTGTGGCGGTTGCAAACGCCCGACACGCGTGTCCGGGGTGTGCCCTCCCTCACGGACGGCGCTGTCGCCGGCACCTGGAGGGGGGAAACGGACGCGTCGGGTCTACACGGAGGGGATCTTGCTGTGGGTCTGGCCCGGATGTTGCTCCAAAGTGTTCCTATGGGCTGACCTAACACAACCGGGTGGGGAGGTCCACTGGTCAAAGCCCGTCCGTGTAAAGTCAAAGGGCTAGATCCCGTGGTCAAACGCTATAGGTTTAGGCGGGACGGGGGCATCGGAGGGGTAGCAATGCCACTAAAGCGTCACATCAGACCCTCATACATGCAGGGTGGTGTGGTGGAATGTCCGAAGAGGCAGGACGCGTCTCCGGGGCGTGGCCCCCCCTCACGGACGGCGATGACACGGTAGTAGACGTTCTGCGGTAACGATGCGGCGTCTATAATACTAAATACTCGGAGCGCGATAAAATCATGAGTTTTTTTGCACGACGTGGGCACATGTGCTATTGGAATGATGGTATTTTTTCATAATTTTTGGTGATGGAGAAGTATCCGAAAAATTCCCTCTACGCGGATTGCCCTTCGCGCGTCTACGACTGTGGCCGGCGGCCTCCGGGGGCTAGCATGCCGCCAAATCTTGCGTAGGAGGCCTCTCACAAGTCTGGAAGTGTTGTGGCGGTTGCAAACGCCCGACACGCGTGTCCGGGGTGTGCCCCCCCTCACGGACAGCGCCGCCGCTGGCACCTGGAGGGGGGAAACGGACGCGTCGGGTCTACACGGAGGGGATCCTACTGTGGGTCTGGCCCGGATGTTGCTCCAAAGTGTTCCTATGGGCTGACCTAACACAACCAGGTGGGGAGGTCAACTGGTCAAAGCCCGCCCGTGCAAAGTCAAAGGGCTAGATCCCGTGGTCAAACACTACAGGTTTAGGCGGGACGGGGGCACTGGGGGTAGCAATGCCACCGAAGTGTCGCACCGGGCCCTCATACATGCGGGGTGGTGTCGTGGCATGTCCGAAGAGGCGGGACGCGTCTCCGGGGCGTGGCCCCCCCTCACGGACGGCGATGCCACGGTAGTATTCGTTCTGCGATAACGATGCGGCGTCAATATTACTAAATACTCGGAGCGCGTTAAAATCATGATTTTTTTTTGCATGACGTGGGCACATGTGCTATAGGAACGATGGTATTTTTTTCATAATTTTTGGTGATGGAGAAGTATCCGAAAAATTCCCTCTACGCGGATTGCCCTTCGCGCGTCTACGGCCGTGGCCGGCGGCCTCCGGGGGCTAGCATGCCACAAATCTTGCGTAGGCGGCCTCGCACAAGTCTGGAAGTGTTGTGGCGGTTGCAAACGCCCGACACGCGTGTCCGGGGTGTGCCCCCCTCACGGAAGGCGCCGCCGCTGGCACCTGGAGGGGGGAAACAGACGCGTCGGGTCTACATGGAGGGGATCTTGCTGTGGGTCTGGCCCGGATGTTGCTCCAAAGTGTTCCTATGGGCTGACCTAACACAACCGAGTGGGGAGGTCCACTGGTCAAAGCCCGTCCGTGCAAAGTCAAAGGGCTAGATCTTGTGGTCAAACTCTATAGGTTTAGGCGGGACGGGGGCACTGGGGGGTAGCAATGCCACCGAAGCGTCACACCGGGCCCTCATACATGCAGGGTGGTGTGGTGGCATGTCCGAAGAGGCGGGACGCGTCTCTGAGGCGTGGCCCCCCTCACGGAAGGCGATGACACGGTAGTAGACGTTCTGCGGTAACGATGCGGCGTCAATATTACTAAATACTCGGAGCGCGATAAAATCATGAGTTTTTTTGCATGACGTGGGCACATGTGCTATAGGAACGATGGTATTTTTTCATAATTTTTGGTGATGGAGAAGTATCCGAAAAATTCCCTCTACGCGGATTGCCCTTCGCGCGTCTACGGCTGTGGCCGGCGGCCTCTGGGGGCTAGCATGCCGCCAAATCCTGCGTAGGCGGCCTCTCACAAGTCTGGAAGTGTTGTGGCGATTGCAAACGCCCGACACACGTGTCCGGGTTGTGCCCCCCTCACGGACGGCGCCGCCGCCGGCACCTGGAGGGGGAAAACGGACGCATCTGGTCTACACGGAGGGGATTTTGCTGTGGGTCTGGCCCGGATGTTGCTCCAAAGTGTTCCTATGGGCTGACCTAACACAACCGGGTGGGGAGGTCCACTGGTCAAAGCCCGTTCGTGCAAAGTCAAAGGGCTAGATCCCGTGGTCAAACACTACAGGTTTTTAGGCGGGACGGGGGCACTGGGGTAGCAATGCCACTGGAGCGTCGCACCGGGCCCTCAAACATGCGGGGTGGTGTGGTGGCATGTCGGAAGAGGGGGGACGCGTCTCGGGGGTGTGGCCCCCCCTCACGGACGACGATGACACGGTAGTAGACATTTTGCGGTAAAGATGCGGCGTCAATATTACTAAATACTCGGAGCGCGATAAAATCATGAGTTTTTTTGCACGACGTGGGCACATGTGCTATAGGAACGAAGGTATTTTTTCATAATTTTTGGTGATGGAGAAGTATCCGAAAAATTCCCTCTACACGGATTGCCCTTCGCGCGTCTACGGCTGTGGCCGGCGGCCTCCGGGGGCTAGCATGCCGCCAAATCTTGCGTACGCGGCCTCTCACAAGTCTGGAAGTGTTGTGGCGGTTGCAAACGCCTGGCACGCGTGTCCGGGGTGTGCCCCCCCTCACGGACGGCGCCGCCGCCGGCACCTGAAGGACGGAAACGGACGCGTCGAGTCTACACGAAGGGGATCTTGCTGTGGGTCTGGCCCGGATGTTGCTCCAAAGTGTTCCTATGGGCTGACCTAACACAATCGGGTGGGGAGGTCCACTGGTCAAAGCCCGTCCGTGCAAAGTCAAAGGGCTAGATCCCATGGTCAAACGCTACGGGTTTAGGCGGGATGGGCGCAGTGGGGGGGGTAGCAATGCCACCGGAGCGTCGCACCGGGCCCTCATACATGCGGGGTGGTGTGGTGGCATGTCCGAAGAGGCGGGACGCGTCTCCGGGGCATGCCCCCCCCTCACGGACGGCGATGACACAGTAGTAGACGTTCTGCGGTAACGATGCGGCGTTAATATTACTAAATACTCGGAGCGCGATAAAATCATGAGTTTTTTTGCACGACGTGGGCACATGTGCTATAGGAACGATGGTATTTTTTCATAATTTTTGGTGATGGAGAAGTATCTGAAAAATTCCCTCTACGCGGATTGCCCTTCGCGCGTCTACGGCTGTGGCCGGCGGCCTCCGGGGGCTAGCATGCCGCCAAATCTTGCGTAGGCGGCCTCTCACAACTCTGGAAGTGTTGTGGCGGTTGCAAACGCCTGGCATGCGTGTCCGGGGTGTGCCCCCCTCACGGACGGCGCCGCCGCCGGCACCTGGAGGGGGGAAACGGACGCGTCGGGTCTACACGGAGGGGATCTTGCTGTGGGTCTGGCCCGGATGTTGCTCCAAAGTGTTCCTATGGGCTGACCTAACACAACCGGGTGGGGAGGTCCACTGGTCAAACCCCGTCCGTGCAAAGTCAAAGGGCTAGATCCCATGGTCAAATGCTACAGGTTTAGGCGGGACAGGGGCACTGGGGTAGCAATGCCACCGGAGCGTCGCACCGGGCCCTCATACATGCGGGGTGGTGTGGTGGCATGTCCGAAGAGGCGGGACGCGTCTCCGGGGCGTGGCCCCCCCTCACGGACAGCGATGACACGGTAGTAGACGTTCTGCGGTAACGATGCAGCGTCAATATTACTAAATACTCGGAGCGCGATAAAATCATGAGTTTTTTTGCACGACGTGGGCACATGTGCTATAGGAACGATGGTATTTTTTCATAATTTTTGGTGAGGGAGAAGTATCCGAAAAATTTCCTCTACGCAGATTGCCCTTCGCGCGTCTACGGCTGTGGTCGGCGGCCTTCGGGGGCTAGCATGCCGCCAAATCCTGCGTAGGCGGCCTCTCACAAGTCTGGAAGTGTTGTGGCGGTTTCAAACGCCCGGCACGCGTGTCCGGGGTGTGCCCCCCCTCACGGACGGCGCCGCCGCCGGCACCTGGAGGGGGGAAACGGACGTGTCTGGTCTACATGGAGGGGATTTTGTTGTGGGTCTAGCCCGGATGTTGCTCCAAAGTGTTCCAATGGGCTGACCTAACACGACCGGGTGGGGAGGTCCACTGGTCAAAGCCCGTCCGTGGAAAGTTAAAGGGCTAGATCCCGTGGTCAAACGCTACAGGTTTAGGCGGGACGGGGGCACTAGGGGGTAGCAATGCCACCGGAGCGTCGCACCGGGCCCTCATACATGTGGGGTGGTGTGGTGGCATGTCCGAAGAGGCGGAACGCGTCTCCGGGGCGTGGCCCCCCTCACGGACGGCGATGACACGGTAGTAGACGTTCTGCGGTAACAATGCGGCGTCAATATTACTAAATACTCGGAGCGCGATAAAATCATGAGTTTTTTTGCACGACGTGGGCACATGTGCTATAGGAACGATGGTATTTTTTCATAATTTTTGGTGATGAAGAAGTATCCTAAAAATTCCCTCTACGCGGATTGCCCTTCGTGCGTCTACGTCTGTGGCCGGCGGCCTCCGGGGGCTAGCATGCCGCCAAATCCTGCGTAGGCGGCCTCTCACAAGTCTGGAAGTGTTGTGGCGATTGCAAACGCCCGACACACGTGTCCGGGGTGTGCCCCCCTCACGGACGGCGCCGCCGCCGGCACATGGAGGGGGGAAACGGATGCGTCTGGTCTACACGGAGGGGATGTTGCTGTGGGTCTGGCCCGGATGTTGCTCCAAAGTGTTCCTATGGGCTGACCTAACACAACCGGGTGGGGAGGTCCACTGGTCAAAGCCCGTCCGTGCAAAGTCAAAGGGCTAGATCCCGTGGTCAAACGCTACATGTTTAGGCGGGACGGGGGCACTGGGGGGTTGGAATGCCACCGGAGCGTCGCACCGGGCCCTCATACATGCGGGGTGGTGTGGTGGCATGTCCGAAGAGGTGGGACGTGTCTTCGGGGCGTGGCCCCCCCTCACGGACAGCGATGACACGGTAGTAGACGTTCTGCGGTAACGATGCGGCGTCAATAATACTAAATACTCGGAGCGCGATAAAATCATGAGTTTTTTTGCACGACGTGGGCACATGTGCTATAGGAACGATGGTATTTTTTTCATAATTTTTGGTGATGGAGAAGTATCCGAAAAATTCCCTCTACGCGGATTGCCCTTCGCGCGTCTACGGCTGTGGCCGGCGGCCTCCGGGGGCTAGCATGCCGCCAAATCTTGCGTAGGCGGCCTCTCACAAGTCTGGAAGTGTTGTGGCGGTTGCAAACGCCCGGCACGCGTGTCCGGGGTGTGCCCCCCTCACGGAAGGCGCCGCCGCCGACACCTGGAGGGGGGAAACGGACGCGTCGGGTCTACATGGAGGGGATCTTGCTGTGGATCTGGCTCGGATGTTGCTCCAAAGTGTTCCTATGGGCTGACCTAACACAACCGGGTGGGGAGGTCCACTGGTCAAAGCCCGTCCGTGCAAAGTCAAAGGGCTAGATCTCGTGGTCAAACGCTATAGGTTTAGGCGGGAGGGGGCACTGGGGGTAGCAATGCCACCGAAGCGTCGCACCGGGCCCTCATACATGCAGGGTGGTGTGGTAGCATGTCCGAAGAGGCGGGATGCGTCTCTGAGGCGTGGCCCCCCCTCACGGACGGCGATGACACGGTAGTAGACGTTCTGCGGTAACGATGCGGCGTCAATATTACTAAATACTCGGAGCGCGATAAAATCATGAGTTTTTTTGCACGACGTGGGCACATGTGTTGTAGGAACGATGGTATTTTTTCATAATTTTTGGTGATGGAGAAGTATCCAAAAAATTCCCTCTATGCGGATTGCCCTTCGCGCGTCTACGGCTGTGGCCGGCGGCCTCCGGGGGCTAGCATGCCGCCAAATCTTGCGTAGGCGGCCTCTCACAAGTCTGGAAGTGTTGTGGCGGTTGCAAACGCCCGGCACGCGTGTCCGGGGTGTGCCCCCCCTCACGGACGGCGCCGCCGCCGGCACCTGGAGGGGGGAAACGGACGCGTCGGGTCTACACGGAGGGGATCTTGCTGTGGGTCTGGCCCGGATGTTGCTCCAAAGTGTTCCTATGGGCTGACCTAACACAACCGGGTGGGGATGTCCACTGGTCAAAGCCCATCCGTGCAAAGTCAAAGGGCTAGATCCCGTGGTCAAACGCTACAGGTTTAGGCGGGACGGGGGCACTGGGGGTAGCAATGCCACTGGAGCGTCGCACCGGGCCCTCATACATGCGGGGTGGTGTGGTGGCATGTCCGAAGAGGCGGGACGCGTCTCCGGGGCGTGGCCCCCCCTCACGGACGGCGTTGACACGATAGTAGACGTTCTGCGGTAACGATGCGGCGTCAATATCACTAAATAATCGGAGCATGCTAGCCCCCGGAGGCCGCCGGCATGCTAGCCCCCGGAGAAGTATCCGAAAAATTCCCTCTACGCGGATTGCCCTTCGCGCGTCTACGGCTGTGGCCGGCGGCTAGCATGCCGCCAAATCTTGCATAGGCGGCCTCTCACAAGTCTGGAAGTGTTGTGGCGGTTGCAAACGCCCGGCACGCGTGTCCGGGGTGTGCCCCCCTCACGGACGGCGCCGCCGCCGGCACCTTTAGGGGGGAAACGGACGCATCGGGTCTACACGGAGGGGATCTTGCTGTGGGTCTGGCCCGGATGTTGCTCCAAAGTGTTCCTATGGGCTGACCTAACACAACCGGGTGGGGAGATCCACTGGTCAAAGCCCATCCGTGCAAAGTCAAAGGGCTAGATCCCGTGGTCAAACGCTACATGTTTAGGCGGGACGGGGGCACTGGGGGTAGCAATGCCACCGGAGTGTCGCACAAGGCCTCATACATGTGGGGTGGTGTCGTGGCATGTCCGAAGAGGCGGGACGCGTCTCCGGGGCGTGGCCCCCCCTCACGGACGGCGATGACACAGTAGTATTCGTTCTGCGATAACGATGCGGCGTTAATATTACTAAATACTCGGAGCGCGTTAAAATCATGATTTTTTTTTGCATGACGTAGGCACATGTGCTATAGGAACGATGGTATGTTTTTCATAATTTTTGGTGATGGAGAAGTATCCGAAAAATTCCCTCTACGCGGATTGCCCTTCGCACGTCTACGGCTGTGGCCGGCGGCCTCCGGGGGCTAGCATGCCGCCAAATCTTGCGTAGGCGGCCTCTCACAAGTCTGGAAGTGTTGTGGCGGTTGCAAACGCCCGGCACGCGTGTCCGGGGTGTGCCCCCCTCACGGAAGGCACCGCCGCCGGCTCCTGGAGGGGGGAAACGGACGCGTCGGGCCTACATGGAGGGGATCTTGCTGTGGATCTGGCCCGGATGTTTCTCCAAAGTGTTCCTATGGGCTGACCTAACACAACCGGGTGGGGAGGTCCACTGGTCAAAGCCCGTTCGTGCAAAGTCAAAGGGCGAGATCTCGTGGTCAAACGCTATAGGTTTATGTCACACCCTAGCTAGTCATGCATTAGAGTGTTGCATCATGTTTACTCTTTCATCAGAAACTTGAAATGGGGATCTGTGAAACCCTCAGAATCATTTTGAAAATGACCCAAATAAAAATTTCTCCAAAAGGGTCCAAGAAAATGCTCATGTTGCTCTCTGGAAATATTGGACAGAGATAAAAATCAAACCAATATTTTTAGTGGCTCATGGACATTTATTATGGGCATTTGGAATTAATGCATAAATATTTGCATTGGAAATATATTTCTATATATATTAATATATGTCCAAATATTATGCCAATTATAAAGGAGCTCTGGAATAATATATCTAGCCCCTGCAAAAATTGGCATAAGTTAAATAAATGATTTAATATATTATTTAAATAAAAACAAATGTCAGAAATTAGAAAACAGAAAAAAAATAAAAGGGAGAAGCTTACCTGGGCTCCTCCCTGTGCGGCCCAGCCAGCAGCCGGCCCAGCCCACCTCCCTCCTCTGTCATCTTCGTCCCAACAGAGGGAGGGGAGTGTGGCCGGCGCGCGCGCGCGCCACCGCGCCACGCCACCTCTCTCCCTGCCTGCCTGCCCTCCCCTCCTCGCCTCGATGCCCCTGGACGACGCCACGCCTCCCCCCTGCTCTCTCTCACTCGCCCCGGCTCTCCCCTCCTCTCCCTCGCTCTCTCTCTCTCACGGCCGAACACCACCGTCGCCGCCGTTCGCCACAGCAGCCGTCTCCGGCCACCCCTCGCTTCCCCGACTAGCTCAGAAGCTCCGCCACGACCCCCTCTTCCTCCCCACCGCTCCACAGCTCCCCGGAAGCCCTGCATCGCCGCCACGTCGCCGTTCCCCTCTTCGGGCTCCGACCATCGTCGCCGTCGAATTCGTCGTCTCCAGCGCGTCCCCGAGCCCGCTAACCATCCCTGCAGCTCCGCGGTGAGCCCCCGGATCGTTTCCCCCTTCTCCCCTGGTCTCTCCCGACCTCTAGGCCCTAGCCCCACCTTGGCCGAGAGCTCCACGCCGCCGGCGATGTCGCCGTCGTGGCCACGGTCACCGTAGCGCCCAACCGAGCACACTATCGTGCTCCACGCCTCACTAGGAGCACGCAGCACGCACCAACGCCTCCCCAAACCCCCTGCAACGCCAACTCTGACCGCACCCGAACTCCGGCGGCCGCAGCCGAGCTCGCCGCCGTCGACTCCGGCCACCCCAGGCCCAGCCACGGCCACCGTTCGACGCGCGGGAGCAAGAGCTTTCCAACGAGCCCAAGCACGGCCTCTCCCGTGCCCTATAGCGCGATTCCGCGTCGCGCCGCCGTCTCGGACCTCGCCGGCGTCACGTCGCCGGTGGGTTTGACCCACTTTGACCACGGCATGAACCCCCCTGAGTCCCTGACAGGTGGGCCCAGCCCTGTAGCTAATTAGGATTAGCGCTAACCACTGTTAGTTAACCCCCTGACACTGACTAGTGGGCCCCAGCGCCACTAATTAGTAATTAGGATTAAATTAACCCTGTTTAACCCCCCTGTCGCTGACGTGTGGGCCCCACACGTCAGGTTTGACTTCAGCCAGCCGCAGTTGACCACTGACGTCATGCTGACGTCATGCTGGCGCAATAATTATATTTCCGGATTTAATTTAAATCAGGAAATTCCAGAATATTATTTAAACTTCAAAAATTCATAACTTTTATTCTGTAACTCCAAATTGGACAAATTATATATGAAAAATGATCAGAAAAATCCAATCTATCCATCTGTACTATTTTCATGCATGATCAAACAAGTTAAATTGATGTTTCAAGCAGAACAAGGAAAAGCACTTTAAAAGGCCATATTTGAATTTGAAATTTGAATCCTTGATTCAAATTTGTTCAAACCCTTCTGGTTTTAGTTGCATTAGCCCAACACACTCATATTGCCATGTTTCATGCATGCATCATATTGTTGCACATTGTTTGGTGATGTTGTGTATCGATGTCCTTTGCGACAGGTTCTGCCTCCGAGGAGTACCGTGATTACCCTAACGAAGAACCGTATCCGTGCATCGAACCATCAGGCAAGCAACCAACCATTGATCATATCGATACAATCCCATGTTCTCGCTCCTGCTCTCTTTTACTGCATTAAGACAACGCGTTTCAAACTGCTGTGTGCTACGGTAGCTGAACCCATTTCCTCTGCATGACCTGTCATTGCCACAGTAACTAGATGAAACCCACTAGCATGTGTAGGAGTTGGTTGAGCCATATGTATGTGTTGTTCCTACCTTGCTATGCCTGCTATGCTTAGAGTCGTGTCAGGTCTGGTTCATCTGGGTGATGGGCTAGAGTGAAATGATTATGTCGGTAATGGGAGTGGTGTGGTGAACACGATTTGGTAAAGGTATCGATGAGAGGCCATGTAGGAGTACATGGTGGGTTGTTTCATTGAAGCCGACCTTAAGCACTGAGATCTGTATGTGTGATTTAAGAATCAGCTACTACCATGCATTGGGCCCGAAACCAATGGACCCTCTCGGCTTCTTATTCACCCTAGTTCTCCGTCCGGGAGTTGCAACTAGTTTCTGGTGTTTGTAGCCTACTGGAGGCCGTGGACAGCGCTGACCGTAGGGGTGGGCTGTGATGCGGTAGGTACGTGGCCGGGTGTACCGAATACCCGTTAGGTATCTCGGGAACCCTGTTCACATCGTTCGGGGCCGTATGGGAAACCTCGGCCGGACTCCCTGCGGATGGAACCTGAATAGGCGATAAACCTGGACTGGAGGCTTAGGTGATTAGGTAGGTCGTGGCCGACACCCACGTTGGGCTTCCGCTTGAAGGTTGCCGAGTACATGTCGTGTAAGCGACGGTAAGTGGTGAGAGCGTGTATGAAGAAGTACACCCCTGCAGGGTTAACATGATCTATTCGAATAGCCGCGTCCGCGGTAAAGGACTACTTGGTTGCCTATACAGTTCATAGACAAGTAAATGGAAACTGTTAAAAGCCTCAAGATAAGCGTGAGTGCCGAGGATGGCCCTTCCGTAGGAAGACGGAGGTGGATCCTCGGTAGTGTATTGAAGTGGTGAGTAGTGGACTCGTGTGCGCAAAACCATTTCAAGTTGGAGTATCGTAGGATAGCCTAGCCAAGAGTCAAAGCTGGCTTGCTGCAATAACTCCACCAACCCTTCTTGATACTATGCATGTATGTAGGATCTGATGTAAGTCTTGCTGAGTACCTTTGTACTCATGTTGCTGTAATCTACATTTTTACAGAAGACGCTGCAACCCCTTCTGATGGGTTCTATGTAGACGTTGACATCAGCGAGTAGGCTAAAGACCCAGGTGGTGACCCTGAGCTTGTGAAGGACCACGTAGTATAGCTAGGCTTTCCAAGCCTCTTTTATTTTACTAGTTGTCTGTACTCAGACAAGTTACTTCCGCTGCTGGTTTGTATGACTGTATGACTTGTATGTTGGGTCGTGAGACCCGTACCTTGGTGTATGTTATGTATGGCTCCCTGAGCCTTAAATAAAGTACTTGTGTCGTAGAGTCATGTTGTGATGTTTCGTTGTATTGCACATATCGAGCATATTGTGTGTATGATTGAAATGCTTGGTATGTGTGGGATCTGACTATCTAGTTGTTTATCTTTAGTAGCCTCTCTTACCGGGAAATGTCTCCTAGTGTTACCGCTGAGCCATGGTAGCTTGCTACTGCTCTGGAACACTTAGGCTGGCCGGCATGTGTCCTTCTTCGTTCCCGTGTCTGTTCCTTCGGGGAAATGTCACGCTTTGAGTACCGGAGTCCTGTTAGCCCGCTACAGCCCGGTTTACCGGAGTCCTGCTAGCCCAGTGCTACAGCCCGGACCCACTTGCTGATGACCGACACGTTCGAAGCTGGGTCATGGATGCCTGTCCCTGTAAGTCTGTGCCACTTTGGGTTTACGACTAGTCATGTCAGCCCGGGCTCCTTATCATATGGATGCTAGCGACACTATCATATACGTGAGCCAAAAGGCGCAAACGGTCCCGGGAAAAGGTAAGACGACACCCGTGGGGATACCGTGCGTGAGGCCGCAAAGTGATATGAGGTGTTACCGGCTAGATTGATGTGACATCGAGTCGGGGTCCTGACAGCGTTGGCATCAGAGCCGGACTGCCTGTAGGTTCTCCAAGCCAAACTGGTCGATGTTGAGTCTAGAAATTCTTTAGTTATATGTAGGGGAATTGTTTGTGGGTTGGAACGTAAGGCTCTTTTTATTCCTTATACCTTATGACTTTCTGATCTGAGTCAGTCCATTCTTCCACCGGGGTTAAGGAATTAGGATCTGTTCTCTCTATCAGGATCACGAGTTACTAATCAGTAGTACCTTATAAGTTTGAGGGATACAAGCCTAGTTCAGTTCTACTACCACCTTATGTTGTTAGAATGGTTTCAGAACTTTGATATGATGATGTTGAGTATGTACGAAATCCTTTGTCAAATGTCTCAAATCCTTTTGAGCATTTACAGCTGTTATGCTGCCGAAATTTTGCTAGAAGTTCTAATGCCTTTGCATTATGATTGTGCTTCTAGATGGCCACTCGCGACCTCAATCAAGTGGTTCGCCTGACTCGATGCCTAGATGTACCCGGCCATACTGCTAAGTTGGTCAGGGTAATGACTGAGGCTGGATACCGCTGGTATCCCGAGTACACGGTCGAAGAGCAATTCCGGGACTTCAATCAAAGCCAGTATCTCTGCACTGTCAGGATATTTCCATCTTATCCTGGATCCACCGAGCCTCTTCACTGCTCCTATGGACTCGGGGTTACTATTGAGATGGCTGTGCAGGACGCCGCCTACTCTATGATGACCATTATGCGAGTCAGATCTGGTTTATTTCGGGACTCTGATTTCCGGTATATGCCAGGATCACTTCCGGGAGCACAAGGGTATCTCCAGGCTATCTATGCTGACCCCACTCAGGAGGATTCACGGACTCGCACCACTGCTGAGATGCTCGAGGATAAGGACCGTGAAAATCGGGCCTTGAGGTTAGAGCTCTTCAATACCCGTGCTGACCACTGGGCCACTTTGACTCGGTTCGCACCGGCGGTGCAAGCTGGATTCTCAGATATGCGCGATCTCTATCCTGTGAGATCTGCTCTGCCAGACGTGATGGTTTGGCGTGATGTAGGAGGCATCACCCCACCTCGCGGTCCCCGCAGGCCACCGTTTGTTGGTCCAAGACCTCATCCTAGCCCCTATGGTCCACAAGCTCCGCGAGATCGTTTGTTTCCGGATGAACATGTTGAGCTTCCAGGCTATGGAGGTGACTTCTATGAGGACTACTACGGATCGGTCTGAGTAGTAGGTAGTATCACTAGTTCGCACTAGCTGTGTTTTCTATCGTTCCGCGTGACTCGTGGGATATGACCTAGTTGTACTCTTTCCGTAGGTGTAGAAAAATAATGTATAGGAGCTTGGAATGCCTCCGATGAGATGTAATCCTCTTTTCACCGTAATAGTACTTTGTTTGGTCTTGTACTAAACCTTGTATGGTGTGTATGACGATGGAATAAAAGAAGCAGTTTCTGTATCTACCATGTCATACGGATGATCATCTTGCATTCCGAGTTATTCCTTACCTTATGTATCCCATGTCGGAATTTTATCATTCTGACTAAATCATTGTCTTATTCACCTAGGATGGTCAACACGCGCGCTAACCCTGCTTCTCAAGAGCAGGCCGAAGGCAGTGAAGCCAGGGATGTAAATCTGCCTCATCCTCCTTCACTAGCCGAGGTTATGATGGAAGCCGAGAGAAACAAGCGGGAGACAAACCGTTTGTTGGAGCGTATTGAACAGAATACAGCACACCATCAGAGGGCTAACGTGGTGTCACTCAGTGATTTTATCAAATTGCATCCACCCACGTTCCACCACTCCGTCGAGCCTCTCGACGCTGATGACTGGCTTCGCAGTATCTCTCACAAGCTGCGTTCCGCGCCGGTAGCGGAGGCTGACAAGGTCACCTTTGCTGCATATCATCTTGAAGGCCCCGCCAGTCTATGGTGGGAGAATTATGGAGCTATGCGCCCAGCGGGCCATGTCACTACTTGGGCTGAGTTCAGCGAGGCTTTCCGTGAACATCACATTCCGGAGGGTCTCATGGACCGTAAACGTGAGGAATTCTGCAATTTCACCCAAGGCCGACTTTCTGTGGATGTCTATAGCAGGGAGTTTGGTAATCTCGCCCGATATGCAACTGAGGAAGTGTCTACTGACGCCAAGAAGCAAGCAAGGTTCCGTAAGGGCCTTAGTCCTGAGCTTCGCCGCGACCTCCGTCTGCATGAGTGCTCATCTTTTTCGAAACTTGTCAACAAAGCCATCAGTGCTGAAACTGGTCAGACTGACTATGACGCAACACGCAAGCATGGACGCGACATGGGTTCCTCATCCGGTGCTGGTCCTCAGAAGCGCCGCGTGTGGGTACCCAACACCGCCCTGCCACCCAGGTTCACACCGAGGCCATCCTTCCAGGCGCCTCGCCCTGTTCAACAGTCTGCACCGGCCAAGCCCTATGGGGGTCCAACCAATAATGCTCCTCCACGTACCAGTTCCGTGACTTGTTTCAAGTGTGGGGAATCTGGTCACTATATGCGTGAGTGTCCCCAGACCAACCCCAATCAATCTGCTAAAGCTGTTGGCCGTGGCAAGCAGACAGGGAAGGTGTTTCATGCTAAACCGGTCACCGCTTCACGTGGCCATGTCAACTGTATCTCTGCCGAAGAAGCTCAAGAGGACCCCAACGTCGTTCTCGGTACGCTTCTTGTTAACTGCCACCCGGCATCTGTTCTTTTCGATACAGGAGCCTCTCATTCTTTTATATCTGAAAGTTATGCTCGTTTGCATAACGTTGCATTCTGTGCCTTGCCATCTACTATGGAAATCTCTACCCCTGGGTCTAGATGGCAGACCTCTAGGGTAAGTTATGGAAATGAGATCCAAGTCGACAGACTTGTTTTCCTTGCATCTTTGATAGCCCTTAAATCTTCGGATATTAATATCATTTTGGGTATGGACTGGATGTCAGCTCATCAAGCCAAAATTGATTGCTTCTCTAGGACTGTTCAACTCACCCATCCTTCGGGGAAGATAGTTAATGTCTTGACCCGAATAGCCAAGCGACAATTATATTCTCTTAACGCCAGCCCTTTGCCAGACCTTGAGGACATCCCGGTAGTCCGTGACTTTCCGGATGTCTTTCCAGAGGAATTGCCAGGTGTTCCACCTGACAGGGATGTTGAGTTCGTAATAGACCTCATTCCAGGAACCGTTCCGATTGCTAGAAGACCCTATAAGATGGCACCCCTAGAACTAGCCGAGCTTAAGAAACAACTCGATGAATCCTTGAAAAAGGGTTTCATCCGCCCTAGTTCATCTCCGTGGGCTTGCCCCGTCCTATTCGTCAAGAAGAAGGATGGTACGGACCGGATGGTTGTAGATTACCGACCTGTCAATTTGGTCACAATCAAGAACAAATATCCGCTTCCCAGGATCAACGACCTGTATGATCAGCTCGCTGGATCCTCAGTCTTCTCCAAGATGGATTTGAGGTTGGGCTACCATCAAATCAAAATCAGAAATGGGGACATCCCTAAAACGGCCTTTGTTACTCGTTATGGCCAATACGAGTACACCGTCATGTCCTTCGGTTTAACCAACGCTCCAGCCACCTTTTCTCGGTTAATGAACTCAATCTTCATGGAGTATTTGGATAAATTCGTCGTGGTTTACCTCGATGATATACTCATCTACTCCAAGAACGAGGAGGAACATGCCGAACATCTAAGGCTAGTGTTGAAGAAACTTCGAGAGCATCGCCTTTATGCCAAATTTTCTAAATGTGAATTTTGGTTGTCAGAAGTGACCTATCTGGGTCATGTAATATCTGGTAAAGGTATTGCTGTTAACCCTGAGCGAGTTCAAGCCGTCCTTAATTGGACTCCACCTGAATCGGTCAAGCAAGTTCGGAGTTTTCTGGGCTTAGCGAGCTATTGTCGTCGCTTTGTCGAGAACTTCTCCAAGGTTGCTAAACCTCTAACCGAACTCCTCAAGAAAGATAAGAAGTTCGAATGGACTCCACAATGTGAGCACAGCTTTCAGGAACTGAAAAGACGCCTGACCTCTGCTCCCGTACTGGTACCGCCAGACTTCTCCAAGGACTTTGTTATCTACTGCGACGCCTCGCGACAAGGACTAGGTTGCATTCTCATGCAAGATCGACACGTAATTGCCTACGCTTCACGGCAATTGCACCCACATGAGGAGAATTATCCTACTCATGATCTAGAGCTTGCACCCGTAGTCTATGCACTTAAGACCTGGCGACATTACCTCCTCGGTAATCGTTGCGAAATATTCACTGATCACCAAAGTCTGAAGTACATTTTCACCCAACCGGATTTGAATCTCAGGCAGAGACGTTGGGTTGAATTGATCACAGACTTCGACTTAGGAATAACCTACACCCCAGGGAAAGCCAACGTCATGGCTGATGCGCTAAGTCGTAAATCTTATTGTAACAATCTGATGTTACAACAAAGTCAACCGCTTCTCCATGAGGAATTTCAGAAGCTTAACCTTCACATTGTACCTCAAGGTTTTCTTTCCACCTTGGTGGCAAAACCTACCCTTACGGATCAAATTATCAAAGCACAGAAGGTAGATCCGGGAATCTCCCGCATAAAGAGGAACATTCAGAAAGGAATTGCGAATTGTTTCTCCATTAATGATCAAGGAGTCGTATACTTCGGGAATCGACTAGTGGTTCCCAAAGTGCGCAACCTAAGGCGATTAATCCTTAAGGAAGCTCATGAATCTCCTCTCACCATTCATCTCGGTAGTACTAAGATGTATCAGGACCTACGCCAGAGGTTCTGGTGGACTAGGATGAAGAGAGAAATTGCTCAGTTTATTGCTAATTGCGACGTCTGTCGTCGTGTAAAAGCAGAGCACCAACGGCCTGCTGGCACCCTTCAACCCTTAGCTATTCCTGAATGGAAATGGGATAAAATTGGTATGGATTTCATTACCGGTTTTCCCAGGACCAAGAGAGGGAATAATGCTATTTTCGTCGTGGTCGATCGTCTTTCCAAAGTAGCCCATTTCTTACCTGTTCCTGAGAGTATAACCACTAGTCAGCTGGCAGACTTATACATCTCCCGAATAGTGTCCCTTCATGGTGTTCCTTTGGAAATTAACTCGGATCGAGGAAGTCTTTTCACCTCTCAATTTTGGGAAAGCTTCCAAAATGCTATGGGAACCCGTCTCTCTTTTAGCACCGCTTTCCACCCTCAGTCAAGTGGTCAAGTGGAACGCGTCAACCAGATTCTAGAAGACATGCTTCGAGCCTCTGTTATCTCGTTCGGAATGGACTGGGAGAAGTGCCTTCCATTTGCCGAATTCACTTACAACAACAGCTATCAATCTAGCTTGGGTAAAGCCCCTTTTGAAGTTCTCTATGGACGACGATGTCGAACACCCCTTAACTGGTCAGAGACCGGGGAAAGACAATTCTTTGGCCCGGATATGATTCAGGAAGCAGAAGAACAAGTTCGTATCGTTCGTGAAAAGTTGAAAACAGCCCAATCTCGTCAAAAGAGTCAATATGACCGAAAACATAAGGCTATGACTTTCGAGGTTGACGAGAAGGCTTATCTTCGGGTCACCCCTCTGAAGGGAACCCATCGTTTCGGTATCAAAGGCAAATTGGCTCCTCGTTACATTGGACCTTTTCGCATTCTTGCCAAACGAGGAGAAGTTGCCTACCAGTTGGAACTACCTCCGCACCTC